>NW_017670450.1:512768-681329 GCF_001879085.1 Nicotiana attenuata
AATAATAATATAATTATTAAAATTTTATAACTGGGTCCCAGATTAGCGACCAAAGTTGGTCTCTATCTGCTTACCCCCTTTCGTAAGCGACCAACTTTGGTTGCTAATTTTAAATTATATTTATTTATATATTATAATTTTTTTAAATAATAATATAATTATTAAAATTTTATAAATGGGCCCCATTTTAGCGACCAAAGTTGGTCGCTAATTTCAATATTTCTTTGACCAAGCAAGTCTGACCAGTCCGGTCAACATTTTGACCACATTATCGACCAAAAAGCGACCAACCTTGGTCGCTAATGTATTTAGAATAATTATTTAATAATTTTCTCCAATTTAGCGACCAACTTTGGTCGCTTTTCTTAACAGACCAATTTTGGTCGCAAATCGTTGGTCGCTTTTTTCCGGATTTCTAGTAGTGATTGTTACCCGCTCACTAGTGTTGGGCTAGTTAAGTAAATCAAATCGTACCTCTACTAGCTTTGCTGAAACTTCCCCGACTATCCGACCCTATTCTACGGTCGCATACTATCTTTTTTTGAACTAAGTATATGGATCACACTTAGGAAAATTTCACCTGTCTTAAACAAAATTGGAATATCTAACCCCCAAACTTTCTATACACTTCAAAATCATATCAGACGATAAACATTTGGGGTAAACACTTAGTCACATAACCTAAGGGGGAACTGTCATATCTTTTATCTCATAATAATAGCTGCTTCTTATAGTAACTTACTGACGTGGTAATTTCTAGTTCTCATTTGAGTAAATCTGAACAACTTAAAATCATTCCCTGAAATTCAATATCGACTGCTCTTGGTTCTCATTTCGTACATCATATCTTCTTAGCCATATGCACGAGCCGTACGAAAAACACATCTTTGGTAATATCAAATATTTTTTACTCCAAGGTATTTTTCCCTTAGGCTCTTTTCTGTCCAAAACTGTAGTTCTCAATTCCATGCCCCCTGCGTTTAAATTCTTAACCTGTTACACTATGGGGTCTGATATCTAAACTATCATCACCCAACCTGTGGCTCCATTTTCAAGAATTAAAATGAAATTATTCTATGAAGTAAAACACATAAGGATACAATACCGTACACAAACTTTCCTTTAGAGTATACCATCATATGATAAATAACTTCCTGCATCATCCGGCGAGTCTTGGGTCTTAATTCGGACCTAAAATATGCGAAAATTTTGCTATAGTCACAGTTACTTATATTTTCTTTTAGCACCCATAGGCATCACTAGATACTCACAAGTTACCAAAATTTTGATACACTGAAAATTGGATATCTGGTAAACATATAACTAAATTCCGGCATACTGAATAACCATAAACTTGTTAACTGAAAGACTAGGTAACTGGTAACTAAGGTAAACTGATAACCATAAAATATGATAACTGCTTTTGTACTTTCTGATAAGGTTATGCTCTAATTTTTTTACTACTATCAATTGCATCCCACTTTCAACATCCTCTCAAGTCCTATTCGACCTGTACTCCATATATATACCCCAATAGGCAATCATCCTCTCTAGAACCTTGGGTTTTTCCTGGGCGTCGCTTGGGCATCCTATACATTTGGAATTCGATAGGAAGAGAAGGTTACCTATTTCTCTAAGCTTCATGGCACGATCTAGAGTATAAATAAATGAGAAAATCCTTGATGTCTTGGTAGTTAACCGTTTATATGAGTGGCTGGCACACACATATAAAGGAAACTCCATTGGACACAGCTTCATAGACTTCCTAGGACTCTTGAACCTAGTGCTCTGATACCAATCTTTCTCACGCCCCGAACCTTGGTCTGAACGTAACACGGCACCCGGTGCCTGACTACTGTGACCGAGCGAATCAAATGGCTGGCTGAATCAACATGTGATATCATAACATACTGAAAGCGAAAGGTAAACTAACATATGTTGATACACTTAAAGTCTGAATGATATAAATTAATATGCGAAAACATTAACATAAGTCTAGAGTATATCTGTTGCCAACATTGCTTAACATGAAAAGCATGTGACTTTGTCTAACTGTTACTCTAGTCTATGAAGCCTTTAATGAAGTACTGAAAACACTAACTATCTGAAAATACTGAAGACTGTAAGGTAATTATAATGCCACGAAAGAACTGGGATCACGAAATAGCTGGTAGGAGAATCCTAGCGCTCTGAATCGTCAAACTGTAAATCATTACTTGCATCGTGAGATGCAGGCCCTAGGCGAAAGGGACGTCAGTACATTTGAATTGCACTGGTATGTAAAGCAACCGAAAGAAAGAACTGTAACTGCTGAAACTGAAACTGATAACTGATAATTGAAATGATAACTGATAACTGAACAATGGAAGTAAGGATATGAATACTCCCTCTTCTGAATGATGAACAACCTGTTTATCTAAATAAACTACGGCCTCGGGCCCAATATATATGTGCAGAAGCTACGCCCTCAGGCCCAAGTATGCGTATGTATAACTATGGCCTCGGGCCCAAAAATGCATAAAGCATAAACTACAGCCTCAGGTCCAAACATGCATAAAGCATAAACTACAACCTTAGGTCCAAACATGCATAAAGCATAAACTACGGCCTCAGGCCCAAATATGCATAAAGCATATAAACTACGGCCTTAGGACCAAATACAAGTGTTCAACATTCAGGGATTTAAATTCAGGAACTGAGAATCATACTGCAATATGTGATGCAGAAATACTGAATCATGTTGAGTTACATGATACTGGAATACTGAATATGACTAGACTGAGACATATATTCTTGAACTGATTATGAAAATCGAAACTTCAATCGTTTATGACATGCTGAGTAATCTATACTGAGACTCATGGGCATCTAACCCAAGTCTATATTGATTAGCACAAAGCTCACAACGTTCAAAATGAAATTCATGAACGAGTTATGAATCTAGATAATAGAAGTTCTGCAACTATTCAAGGAACTAGGTCTAACCATATTTCTGAGGCAAGTAGTAACATCATAAAAGAAACGTAGTGTAGAGAGAATCATTAACATTCCCAAACATAGAGAGTCAGCTTCACATACCTTAACTTCGTGATCTTGAGCGTAACACAACATCCGCCAACCCTTTCAACTTAAATCTATATCAATACAAGTCAAAGGGATTCCATATTAGAAATAATACTCATGTTTTGGTCACTTAGGTATTTTATCAAATACTTGGTGGGCATAAAGCTTTATAGCCCTTATTAACGATATTTATATACCCAACAATCCATTATCTTGCTCCTGAATAATTTTAAAATCTCAAATTGCTATAATCAATACCATTCTTTATCACCTATAAGATAAATAATACCCTTAATTTTTAATCAACAATCAACAACCCAAACCTATAGCCGTTCATGCTTTCCTATCAAATCCATCAATTCATATCTCATGAACGTAGAGTCAATAATCATTAAGCCAAAGCTATAATCAATTAGAGGGTGAAGATATTACCTTTTTGAAGTTCAATCCTCTTGAATTCGAGTTCTAGGGTTTCTTTTCTCAACCTTGATATCCCAATCGAATATCTAATGATTTGGAGGGCTTACCCATGTTAATAAGGTGTTGGAAAATTGAAATTAACTTAGAATCACCATTAGAACTTACCTTGGATGGTGGAGGGACCTTTGAGGAGTTAGGTTCTTGAGAGCTTCCCTTTCTAGAGCAAGTTTGTGCGTTTTGGGGTGTGGGGGACGAAGTAGGGCTTTAAAAATGACCCCCCGGGTGCACTCCCACGGACCTGAAGGCCCAACCGTGCACCTGGACGCGCAGAAGGTTAGTAGCATTGCCACAAGTGCGCGCCATGCACGGATCATCTGGGTGCGCACCTGGGCGCGCCGCTCATACTACGTATTGTTCAGTAAAACGCATACAACGTTTTTCTCAAAAAATCGTTCGGGCTCCACAGTATATTGTTGGAAAGCTATTTCAAAGGGCTAACACTTTCATGTTTTATGTTTTCCCAAATTCCCAACTTATATGTACGAAATCCTTCTAGAAGAAAGACCTTTCATAAACTTAGTCGATTTTATTGAATTTATACACATCACTCTCCGTCTTGATTCCAAAATAACTCCTTTTACCCATACTCATCTCGATAGGACTTCATATTTCTAAGATGCCATCTTAATACTCATTTAACATGTCCACGCCTAGTCCGAATTTACGGAGTGTTACAGTTTATTAGGTCTGGTAACTTCGGTTTATTCGGCTCGAATATTAACTAGTTCTTAAAGCCACAGATTATAATATTCTTAAGTAAGGTACTCACAAATACGGTGTCACGACCCGAAATCCACTAAGGGTCGTGGTGGCGCCGGACACCGCTGTCAGGCAAGCCAACTGAAGTACTTAATTAAATTCTTGTTTTAATAATTTTGACAACACTTCCTTTATACGATTAAAACAGTACTCAGTATATTCCTCCGAATGAATAATGAAATATTTATACAACTTTTAAAATTTCTGAATAAACCCAAATACATCCTAGAACCCGATGTCTCAAGTACATGAGCAATTACTAAGGAATCGAATAAAGTACAATACTGTCCGATATACAAGTGGACAAAAATGGAAATACAATACAATACTCTAAAGGAGACTCTGCTGACTGCGATCGTCTCAATAAATGCAACTCACCTAAGTCTCCGTATCAACCATGCTGCTACGCCCAGTAGCCACTAGCGATGCATATGCCTGTGCAACAAAAATGCACAGAAGTGTAGTATGAGTACGAAAACAACGTGTACCCAATGAGTATCCCGTCTAATCTCGAAGAAGTAGAGACGAGGGGTCGACTTCGACACTTGCTAGTGGTCCAATAATAATATGGTGATGATGTGAGGAAAGCATGGATTTAGCTAGAAATTACAACTTAGAAAGCAGGGAATCAGGTAACACCTTCTCAAATAATAAGGAAACTTCCAAGATTTACTTTTCTTTATCTTTATTAGTTTATTGCGGCCATAAAAAGGCAATATCAACATAAATAAGTTTCAAGGTAAGCAATGCAGGCATGCGCAAATTATGCCGAGGCGACGGCCCGATCCAATAGAAATAAACTGTGCACTTGCCAAGGGTCGACGTCGCGCCTATAGATGCATCTATTTAATCTAACGAGGCGTTCGGCCCGTTCCAAAATAAACACACACAGACAGACAGTCAGTCAAGAATTCAACATGGAGCAATTATCCAAAGAAAGGCCAATTCCCTTTAATAGTTTAAGAAAATGGAGTTTAAATCCTTTTAGAAATTCATTTACTAATTCAGTGTGATTTAAGCAGTACAAGCTGACAATAGGATTGCAATTATTCCGAGTATAGCATGCTTTTGGGTCCTAGACTACACGGACAATAGCATAATAGTAGCTACGCACGGACTCTCGTCACCTCGTGCGTACGTAGCCCCCACAAATAGGAGCACATAACCAATTAATTCACCTATGGGGACAATTCCCTCTTACAAGGTTAGAAAGGAGACTCACCTCGCTCCGAAGATCCATAACCGGCATTCCACGCCCTTTCGAAGACTCGAATCGATGCACAACGCTCCAAAACTAGCCAATAATTATGTAAACCCATTAATATATGCAAAGGTACTCATTGTAGTCCAATTTATAACGATTCCTAACACCGATCGAAAAGTTGACAGAAACGCCCTCGGGCCCACGTGTCCGGATTCTGAAATTTCTCGAAGATAAAGTTTACACATAGCTTCACGAACTCAAATATATAATTTTCTCTAAATTTCATACCCAAAATCGTGGTCAAAATCCAAGAACACTAATTTTTCTAGGTTTTCCCTCAAACCCTCAATTTTTCTACAAATTTCATGCTCAAATCCATACATAATTGATGTATTTAACTCAAAATAGGTGGGATTAGCTTACCTTATCGTTGATGATGAAAATCCTCTCTTGAACCCTCCAAGAATCGCCCCCAAGTCAAGAAAATATAATAGGAAATGGCCAAAACCCGACTTTAAAACAACATTCTGCCTCCAGCTCTTTCCGCACCTGCGGCTTCCAGACCGCTTCTGCGGTTCCTCAGGTGCGGTTCCAATACCGCATCTGCGGTCCTCACCAGGATGCCCCTCTTCCGCTTCTACGACTTCTCCACTGCAGGTGCGGTCCCGCATCTGCGGAAATATGACCGCATCTGCGGTCCCTTCTCTTCTATCCCAAACCGCATTTGCAGCTCCTTCTTCCGCAGGTGCGGTCCCGCTTCTGCAGCACCCTGCCCGCATCTGCGGTCCCTTTGCTCTAGACCAAAATCCGCACCTACGGCCTCCTAGCCGCTTCTGCGGCTCCGCACCTGCGGCCCCTTTCTCGCAGGTGCGGTTATGACAGCAACCAGCAAGATCAGCCCTTCCAAAATCCCATTTCCGATCCGTTAACCATCCGGAATCCACCCGAGGCCCCCGGGACCCAAACCAATCATACCAACCAGTCCCATAACACATTACGGACTTGCTCGAGGCCTCAAACCACATCAAACAACGCTAAAATCACGAATCGACCTCCAATCCAAGCTTTATGAACTTTAGAATTTCAAACTTCTACTTTCGATGTTTAAACCTGTCATGTCACGTCCGATTGACTTCAAATTTTGCAGAAAAGTCATATTCGACATTACGGACCTACTCCAACTCTCGGAATTGGATTCCGACCCCGATATCAAAAAGTCCACTTCTGGTCAAACTTCTCAAAAACCTTCAAATTTCTATCTTTAGCCAAATGACTTCAAAATGACCTACGGACCTCCGAATTCCCTTCTGATCACGCTCCCAACTCCAGAATCACCATATGGGGCTATTCCCAAGCTTGGAATCCCAAACGGACATCGATAACACTGATATGCACTTCAAGCCAAACTTATGAAATTTCTTCCAAAATACTAACTTCCCCAATAGGCGCCGAAACGCTCTCGGGTTATCCAAAACCCGAACCGGGCATACGCCCAAGTCTGAAATCATCATACGAACCTGCTGGAACCTTCAGATCACGATTCCGAGGTCGTTTACTCAAAAATTCAATCCTAGGTAATTCTTTCAACTTTAAGCTTCCGAAATGAGAATTCTCTTTCCAAATCAACTCCGAACTTCCCGAAATTCAATTCCGACCACGCGTACAAGTCACAATACCTGAAATGAAGCTGCTCATGGCCTCAGACTGCTGAACGACGCGCTAGATCTCAAAACGACCGGTCGGGTCGTTACATTCTCTCCCACTTAAACATGCGTTCTTCCTCGAACGTGCTGAGAACTACATTGAAGTAGTCTGAAATCACTGTTTAACACCTCCTGCACCTTCCCGTGCTACCACAACTCAGTTGAGCACATTAGCTCGATCAATTCTGAAGATATTTCTTTTTATTCAAGCAAATAAGCCTTAGAGCCCAATTCCAACATCCGGAATTCTCTGCCAGGCTTGTTCCAACATACGCTCACCGTATCAATAACTACACGTAGCACCGAAACATGACTGCATACCTTAGCTGAATTCACAACTTGCACCACTTTACTCACAGGGCCACAATAACATTCTCTGATCAAATTAATCGAAATTCCACGAATCTGATGCTCTCATTGCACCTTATGACCTACATAGGTCTTGCTCTAGTTCTTACAATACCGCTATGACGGAAGAGATGTGTAGAAATTCATAACCGATTGCCGAATCAACAAATCATTGGGTCTATACTCCTGACAATAACCATCACCTCATTCTGAACCAAATAATGGTCTTAGCTCCTTAATTTACTTCATATAGTCAGATTGCACTGATCCTAAATCCGATGATCTCGTCTCACCCAGTACGAACTGCTCAGGCAGCAAGCCACCCCGGACATAATCAAAGGTCTCATATGATGCCACCATGTGCCAATACAATTCGAACGCGATACAATGAAAATGAACTCTGAAAAGGAATCCAATTACCCTGCTCGCGAATCATACATGTGACGCGGTCGACATAATTAAACAAACACCCCGCTCGCGAATCATTCATGCGACTTGGGCACACAGCTAATATGAGCTTTCCTCAGAAAATAGGAAACAAAACACATAAAAACTGATATGGGGAACTTTATTGAACATCACACTGTTGCGGCGCGCAACCCGATCCAAACATCATACCCATGGCGGCGTGCCACCCGATCCACATATAGAACTCACATAAGGAGATATACATCGAGCTAAATTGCTCATTACAACAAAATACCAAATATCGATCATAAACACGCTAGGTGCATAATACCATTCCCTGGGGAGACATATAACGCTATAATCCACAAAACTCAAGCACAACCGAGGTGCGATACACGATCTGAACCTAAAGAGCCATCCTACTCATATAACATCATCGCCACGCGGAACCTCAACACATAAGAAATTTGCCAAGCCGTCTCACAACTCATACGGCGCAATATATATCATTACATGAAATAGCTGACGACAAAATAACACCCCGACTACTCTTCCATAAGGAGCGCTTTGCTGAAATGAACACAACTAGCCTGACATAGAGCCCGTTTTCACATTTAAATCCATCCACCGACCTCAAGTCGATCCTGATTGTATAAAACTAGGACAATAACCTTTCAAAGGCTCATACTAACTTCCCTATTCTCATAACACACAAGAACAACCATCATAACCGGAGTACGCATCCACAGTCCACAACTCAGTAAGCTAGGTGCCCTCCGGGCATCAATTCCCAAATTGACGATATGACCCCCAATCTTCATACTTGTTTTAAATCTTTAATCAGTCAAGTGACCACATGCCACACTTATACCGTCTTCCTGTGGGACACGCTCCCACCACTTATCATAACAATTAACAGGTCTGTACATTCAAACCACCGGCCGCACTAATGCTGAGAAGCATACAACAATCCTTAACCAGGATGCAAGGCCTTTTTCACAAAACACCAATCTCAGGTGACGCTGAAGACGTTACCAACTTACTTTGAACATCGAAACTCTTTCCTGCTCATCCGAGCTCGTGACATCCTTGTCAACATCGAACTGCAACCTCGATCCTCACTTCAAATTCCATGTCACTCACTGCACCCAATATGCCAATATATGATAGAACACGACTCTTCATCATAACTCCAGAATCACTAATAGAGTAACACTTCATTGTATAAAAACTTCTCACTTAACTCACTTCAGGAGAACCATAGCAACACACAGGTGAATCCTCGTAACCGTAGAACATTCAAATACTTAAGTAGTGGTCTCATCCACCACAACCCTTCCGGGATCCACCCACACGTAACAGGCCATAATGGTAGAATATTTCTGAATAACATCAATTACGGCGGCCGACATGCCTCACACATACCGTCACAAATCACTTGCATAACTTGATCACGCTAAAGGAACCGATCACTGACACCAATATGCCAATTCAACTATGGCTAATCAATCTACTTTCTTCCAATTTATCCTTGACTGCCTTAGAAATAATACTAACTCCATTCAACACATAACATACTCCATCTGCACTCATCCCGAGTGACCATGAATCACGAGACCATGCTGTACCAAATCCCACGAACCATTTCATACCTCTCAAATGCTACACTGCAAGTCAAAACATCATAGAACATTTTGTGCCTCTTCTCATAAGTTGCTACAAAGCTTGATTCTTAATCGTACCTATAAGCTCGACATCATTAGGCACCACACTTTACTCCTTTGAATCCACTAGGACTGTTACTGAGAGCCACCCGCTCTGACTTGGTCCCGAATATAATCAACTCCATAAATCTTATAACACATGAATACCCTCTCGACGAAGCACCCGGCGGGATCACTTTCTTTGAAGCCTGCATCTATACAAGGCATAAATCCGAACATGAGCCAATAAGACCAACCATAGCATGCATTCAACAATTCATCTGCTCAAATTACCACTTATGGTCTTTTCCCCGTAGCTGAGATAACCCATCAATATACTAATAACTGAAAACCTCGCAAGTAGTTAGCCATGCAACCCAAATCATAGGCAGTGGGACTCTCCCACTTAGCTTGAAGCCACCGTTACACAACTCTGGAACTTACTAGAATTCTTCATTTCTTGTTGACATAATCTTACGCGATCAACCGCCCAAATTCTTGGAATCTTACTGTAAAACCCCTTTTCTACTTTGAATCATCAACCACACTCGCACGACCGGTCTCTTTGCTGCACAACCAATAGAATTCCTTGCAGAAGCTTCGCTAACCACGCGACCGCTAACCTGCCCACCGGGAATAACCCACCGGTAGAAATCACTTCCCGACATCTTCCAACGCTGCTGCACGGGGTATAATCACTTATGACTCCACTAACCCATCCTGGGTCCGAGCTCACTCTCTAGCTGCACAAGTCCATTCATCCCTCGTGGACATCACTTAAATGTGCAGCAACGACCTTCCAACTCGAAGTTATGTTGCATCCTTCTTCCTTTTAAGCAGCTCCTTTTCGTTATATCGAATCTCCTGCCGCATAATAACCCATACTTCAAATTAGACCCGTAGACCCCAATCACCAATCACTGAAATTCCCAAATCGATCCAAACTCTCCTTAAGGCGCGTAGTCATCATACTACCAAGCCCATATGCAACATCCGCCACTCTCCCACTTCGGGCAAACTCGATTCTTTATTCAACCAACCGACCTGCGCTTCTTATACCTGGCCTTCTAGAAGTTTTAAACACCGCCGGACACTTCCCACATGTCCTTCCTCATACTTTGCTGCCCAATTGTTGCCTTAATTAAAATCTATCTTCGTAGCACTTGAACCCACAAATCGCTACTGACTTTGAACCTTTCTGAAAATCTACTTCCTCGAGCCGTCGACATTAGAAACACCGATTCAATCCTGAACTATCGCACCCTGCGATGACAGCCGTATTTTCAATACTATTTAACAATAGCTTGCCCCAAAGGCGAATTGTAGAAGGTCATAACACCGGCGAACTTAGTACGTTCAATTAGGACAACGACACCCCATCATAGAAGAAAGCTCCACCACGCTCGCCAATACCCAGTCTCAGTACTCCACCAGCCCACATCTGACCATTCTTAGTCCGATTGTCTTTCCCTTGCCGTGAATAAAATACTGAATCTCTAGATTATGCACTGAGTCAACCTCCCTTCAAGTCATTCACCGCCCCGACACGTAGGCAAATGTCCTACCATCATATCAATACTGCGGAACAATAGTTCATAAGCATCATGGCAACTTGTGCCTAGCCTCAGAGCCCTCAGAAGTACCGCTACTGGCTGAAATAATAAAATATTCTTCCATAAAACGAAGATAATAATCCGATCAGCTATACCGGGAGAAACATCCCGTATCACATCTGTAGTACCATTACGGTTCTTCAATTTTCGATTTATAACAAGCGTTTCGCGTCGCGTAAGATTGAGTAGGAATGAACTAAAGGCATACGCCCCCAAGGATCAGGTCGCACGATAAGGAATCAAGAAGGGAAGTACTCCTAACAGTCCTGCAGCCTCCCGAGGATAAGTACAGACGTCTCCGTACCGATCCGCGAGACTCTACTAGACTTGCTCATGACTCGTGAGACCCTAGGAACCTAGTGCTCTGATACCATGTTGTCACGACCCAAAATCCACTAAGGGTCGTGGTGGCGCCGGACACCGCTGTCAGGTAAGCCAACTGAAGTACTTAATTAAATTCTTGTTTTAATAATTTTGACAACACTTCCTTTATACGATTAAAGCAGTACTCAGTATATTCCTCCGAATGAATAATGAAATATTTATACAACTTTTAAAATTTCTGAATAAACCCAAATACATCCTAGAACCCGGTGTCACAAGTACATGAGCAATTACTAAGGAATCGAATAAAGTACAATAACTGTCCGATATACAAGTGGACAGAAATGGAAATACAATACAATACTCTGAAGGAGACTCTGCTGACTACGATCGTCTCAATAAATGCAACTCACCTAAGTCTCCGTATCAATCATGCTGCTACGCCCAGTAGGCCACTAGCGATGCATATGCCTGTGCAACAAAAATGCACAGAAGTGTAGTATGGGTACAAAAATAACGTGTACCCAATGAGTATCCTGTCTAATCTCGAAGAAGTAGAGACGAGAGGTCGACTTCGACACTTGCTAGTGGTCCAATAATAATATGGTGATGATGTGAGGAAAGCATGGATTTATCTAGCAATTATAACTTACAAAGCAGGGAATCAGGTAACACCTTCTCAAATAATAAGGAAACTTCCAAGATCTACTTTTCTTTATCTTTATTAGTTTATCGCGGCCATAAAAAGGCAATATCAACTTAAATAAGTTTCAAGGTAAGCAATGCAGGCATGCGCAAATTAGGCCGAGGTGACGGCCCGATCCAACAGAAATAAACTGTGCACTTGCCGAGGGTCGACGGCGCGCCTATAGATGCATCTATTTAATCTAACGAGGTGTTCGGCCCGTTCCAAAATAAACACACACAGACAGACAGTCAGTCAAGAATTCAACATGGAGCAATTATCCAAAGAAAGGCCAATTCCCTTTAATAGTTTAAGAAAATGGAGTTTAAATCTTTTTAGAAATTTATTTACTAATTCAATGTGATTTAAGCAGTACAAGCTGACAATAGGATTGCAATTATTCCAAGTATAGCATGCTTTTGGGTCCTAGACTACCCGGACAATAACATAATAGTAGCTACGCACGTACTCTCGTCACTTTGTGCGTACGTAGCCCCCACAAATAGGAGCACATAACCAATTAATTCACCTATGGGGACAATTCCCTCTTACAAGGTTAGAAAGGTGACTCACCAAGCTCCGAAGATCCATAACCGGCATTCCACGCCCTTCCCAAGACTCGAATCGATGCACAACGCTCCAAAACTAGCCAATAATTATGTAAACCCATTAATATATGCTAAGGTACTCATTATAGTCCAATTTATAACAATTCCTAACCCCGATCGAAAAGTTGACAGAAATGCCCTCGGGCCCACATGCCCGGATTCCGAAATTTCTCGAAGATAAAGTTTACCCATAGCTTCACGAACTCAAATATATAATTTTTTCTAAATTTCATACCCAAAATCGTGGTCAAAATTCAAGAACTCTAATTTTTCTAGGTTTTCCCTCAAACCCTCAATTTTTCTACAAATTTCATGCTCAAATCCATACATAATTGATGTATTTAACTCAAAATAGGTGGGATTAGCTTACCTTATTGTCGATGATGAAAATCCTCTCTTGAACCCTCCAAGAATCACCCCCAAGTCAAGAAAATATAATAGGAAATGGCCAAAACCCGACTTTAAAACAACATTCTGCCTCCAGCTCTTTCCGCACCTGCGGCTTCCAGACCGCTTCTGCGGTTCCGCAGGTGCGGTTCCAATACCGCATCTGCGGTCCTCACCAGGCTGCCCCTCTTCCGCTTCTGCGACTTCTTCACCGCAGGTGCGGTCCCGCATCTGCGGAAATATGACCGCATCTGCGGTCCCTTCTCTTCTATCCCAAATCGCATCTGCGGCTCCTTCTTCCGCAAGTGCGGTCCCGCTTCTGCGGCACCCTGACCGCATCTGCGGTCCCTTTGCTCTAGACCAAAATTCGCACCAGCGGCCTCCTAGCCGCTTCTGCGGCTCCGCACCTGCGGCCCCTTTCTCGCAGGTGCGGTTATGACAGCAACCAGCAAGATCAGCCCTTCCAAAATCCCATTTCCGATCCGTTAACCATCCGGAATCCACCCGAGGGCCCCGGGAACCAAACCAATCATACCAACCAGTCCCATAACACATTCGGACTTGCTCAAGGCCTCAAATCACATCAAACAACGCTAAAATCACGAATCGACCTCCAATCCAAGCTTTATGAACTTTAGAATTTCAAACTTCTACTTTCGATGTTTAAACCTGTCAAGTCACGTCCGATTGACTTCAAATTTTACAGACAAATCATATTCGACATTACGGACCTACTCCAACTCTCAGAATCGGATTTCGACCCCGATATCAAAAAGTCCACTTCCGGTCAAACTTCTCAAAAACCTTCAAATTTCTATCTTTAGCCAAATGACTTCAAAATGACCTACGGACCTCCGAATTTCCTTCCGATCGCGCTCCCAACTCCAGAATCACCACATGGGGCTATTCCCAGGCTCGAAATCCTAAACGGACATCGATAACACTGATATGCACTTTAAGCCAAACTTATGAAATTTCTTCCAAAATACTAACTTCCACAATAGGCGCCGAAACGCTCTCGGGTTATCCAAAACCCGAACCGGGCATACGCCCAAGTCTGAAATCATCATACGAACCTGCTGGAACCTTCAGATCCCGATTTCGAGGTCGTTTACTCAAAAATCCAATCCTAGGTAATTCTTTCAACTTTAAGCTTCCGAAATGAGAATTCTCTTTCCAAATCAACTCCGAACTTCCCGAAATTCAATTCCGACCACGCGTACAAGTCACAATACCTGAAATGAAGCTGCTCATGGCCTCAGATTGCTGAACGACGCGCTAGAGCTCAAAACGACCGGTCGAGTCGTTACATACGGAAACAAATATATTATATAATAGTAAAAAAGATGAAAATAAAAAATGCTAAACATAGACGGGGAAAAAATTTTTTCTGAAACGTAAGTAAACAACCAAAGAAAAGTGGGAAAGACAAGTACATAGTAGAAAAAAGGTGGTAATGGTTATAGAAAACTATATAAATAACGGAAAGTAAAATTTAGTATGCTAATATTTATGTTATAATCAATAATTTATGTATATGTAACTTAATATATATTTCGGCACGTTATAGTATTGGTATTTTATTCTTAAATACGGAATACCATAAATATCAATTTTTTAATAAAACTTAAACCAAATACTATACCGAATACCAAAACTTTCGATTTCAGTATGATAATTCGGTTTTCTCCGAATTATGCACAGCCCTAGTGTTACTCAAATTTTTACGCAGGCATATTCTACATCACGTCTAGTGATGGCAGTATCATGTCCATTAATTGATTTATTTTTTATTGTTAGTATATCATTTGCAGATGGAGGTAGGATTTAAGATTTATGAATTTCTACAATAACCTCAAGTTATTTAAATATTTACATATATATTTAGTAGATTTTTTTAATACATGTACAAAATCTACGGAAAATTTTAAAGTTCTTTCCACCACAAGCGTTTTACAAATTTCAAGTATATCTTCAAGCAGTTAGTATAATTAGAATTCTTTAAAAATATTTGGTAGTCTATGTTCATAATTTTACTATGTCATTACAAGTAAAATATTCTTATACTTGATTTTGGTAGCCAAAAGGAAATAGATATATGAGTAAATATTAATACTGAGAGACCAAAAACAATGATAATAAGAGATCGACGGACCAATCCACCAGATCCACCCTCTTTTTGTCTAGAATCAAATCAAGCTGCTTGTACTAGCATGGGATCCTATATGAGACCAACCATTGCATTAGGTAGTAATAGTTTTTGTAATCAACGGTCGATACGACCTACTGCTCCTTGTAATCGTTAAATATAAATATATAATACAACATTCTGTGGTTGACCAAAAAAAGAATAGTATGGTAACAAGAGCAGAGAAAGTTATTCCATTCCAAATTACTGGTACAAATCAGATTACCCAGGCATTTGACATAACACTCCAGAGAAATTGGTGCAGAATGACAATTTTCTAGTCTGGAACAAACGACAATACGCTTCTCAATTAGCATTCCTACTGAGTGTTGCATGTTCTAAACCTAGGGGCGTCCAAATTGGACCGAACCCTTTGTCAGGCTATGGTTCATTTCATTTGCGTTTTACTCTTAATCTTACCCCGATAAACCTTTGGAGGTAATCCACTGCAGTGAACCTTTGGAAGTTATAGGTTCGACTCCCATAAGCCGATTTAGTTTTTTTTTTTTTGGAATTTTGAGCCTCATTTTGTAAAAATGTAGGAGCCATGAACCTTGGTTCCTCAAATAAAAATGGAGGTACTATATAAGGATGCTGGAACCTCTGTTCCTTTCCTTTTAAAAAAAGGTCCAACTCATTACCTAATGAGTCTATCTTTGATTAAAAAAGATTTAATAATATTCTTTATGAGTCTATTTTGGATAAATTTCAAAAACTGAAAATTCTATGATGGAGATTTGTAATAGTATACTTGAATTGTGTTTCTTTTAAATATGATGTTGTTATGGTAATATATTCATTCATTTTCTTCTTTAAATGTCGACACCACTTACTAAAAATTCTGCGTACACCCTTCTCAGCCCAAGTCAAAAGATAAAAACTTCCCACTCTTGTTTCTTTCAGAGGCAGAATCAAGTTTGCCGCTTTCTTCGTAAAATCATCCGATTTATCATGAAGTTCAAATTCTATAGTAGAGAACATTGTAATAATAATTGTGTCATGAGATACTCCTTTAAGTTTTAAGTATCCGCAGATGATCAACAAGTAGGCATCTATTGATCGGGCACTTATCATGTCTTGGCTATTGGCATTGTCATTGTATACTTCAGCAAGTCGGTAGGCAACGGCCAAGGAGGAGGGGGCCATTGGTTGAAATCTATCAGCCGTACAAATTAGTGACACATGCATCTTCATGAATAATTCAATCAACACACTTCCTTTGTCTTCTGGGGAGATATTGATAAGAGCTTCACACCCGTTTAACAGGTCCACGATCCAATGCTATTCGTTGTCAAACTGCTAGTAATAGGAGTACAAACAAGAATGGACCTATTATAATAGAGGTGGCCATAAAGCAATAGTTGGACTCGTACCCCTACTTCCCTATAGTACACTCAAATACTCACGCTCACAAGAAAGATGTTTTGATTTTTTTGGGGGAAAACTATACCATCTTCCTAATTTGTTTTTCTGCGTATAAAGTTGTGTTTTTTTTTTAATATACTCTTTTCTTAAAGAATCTTTTTATTTCAATTTATTTCAAAAAAGAGGAAGATATCTCAAAATTTTAGTTTAGTGGTAAGAGTGTATCACGTGATGTGTGAGTTAGACGTACGTCACAAGTTTGAATTCTTCATATATAGTCTAGTGTTTAAGTGGAGAAAGATACAAAGCTGATCACTATCTACCGAATTTTGAATCATGCACCATGAATCCACGCAGATGTTTCAATTATCAAAGAAATGAAGATAAGTTTAGAATACAATTAGTAACAATGGTAAAACAAAATAAACCCATTACACAATGAGAAATACTCACTCGACGAATCACTTGGGAGACCCCCGTCCGTTTTCACCTATCTATTTAGCTAAATATGTTTCATTTCAAGGATTAGTGATATGGGCTACTCAATGCATCAAAATTGATGAATAATTAATAAAACATTTCAGTTTCTATTTCTATCTAGGATATAGGATTAAAAGTAAATCCAAAGACATAAACCTCCGAATGGTTCTAAATGGCTGATCAAAACTACGAATGCATAAAATAACACCAAAGGAGAAAAATAAATCACTTTGATGAAAAGTCATACCACTACTTTTTTTCATCCGAATTTATTTACTTAACCCAAAAAAAGAAACGAAATAGATCCGAATAAAGTAAAACAGATAAAAAGTTGATTGATTGAATTAATTAATCCAAGAGAAAATATAACAGACCTGATTGGAGCTCCAGAAAAAAACCAATTACTAAGGTTGAAAAGATTTTTGATGCTAGAGTGAAGAGAGTAAGATGATTACTTGAAACTTGATAGTTGAGCAGGGGTAACACCGCTTTTTGGGAGAGACGGTGCTAATGCTATGGCTGCTTAGGGTAAAAATAGCACGGGCTAGCCAGTTTTCGGATTGGTAATTGAAAAATAGTCAGCGTTTGTAAAGTCACTGAAAAATAGTCAGCATTTGCAAAGTCATTGAAAAATAGTCACTATTTTGCTGCAATACAGAAAGTTCCAATATAATATACTGGAGATTGGTGCATCTGTGTATGAACTTCCAGCATATTATGTTGGAACTCCAACACACGGAAAGTTCCAGCATAATATACTGGAGATTAGAGCACCTGTATACATGGGTGTACAAAGGAAACCGACAAACCGTACCAACCTGATAATCCGAGTCAAACCGAAGGAAAAAAAAAACCCGACTAGGATTAGGTTTGATTTGGTTTGGTGTTGGAAAAAAAAAATCTCGACCATAATTGGTTTGGTTCGGTTTTAGCTAAAGAAAGTCAAACAGAAACCAAACCAGTCCGACATTACATATATAGAAATTTTAGATATATTTAATATATAAATATACTTATTGTGATATAATTTATATATATTTCTTAAACTTTTTTATAATTTTATCTTTTAAGGTATAATTTCAAGGTTGGACTTAGACCTTTTGAATGTTCCAATAAGTTTTATAGCCAATAATATTAGTAACTTAAATAATGCTAACAAAAGCACAAACCAAAATCAAATCAATACTAATGCTAACAAAAGACATTCAATTCAATACTACGAACAGTAATGTATTGAATATCTATTGTTTGTTTTGCAATAATTTAGATAAAAATGCATAACCTATTTTTAGTTTTTCTTTAGCGTTTAGTCATATAATTAATACTCCCTTATTAGTCTACTTATTTTAGCATAACTTAATACTTTTAGATTATGTTTATTTTTATTATAGTTTTTTAATTAGTTATATTTATATTACATAATTTTATTGTATTTATTGTTGAATATTTTAGAATAATGACACAACTCATATTTTGTATTATTTTCTTGAAAAATACCTTATATAGTTGTATCTTACTAGGATTAAAAAAATATTTTGAGCACAAGTTATATGTTTTGTGCTACGAAGATTTTACAGGAAAAAACCCGAAAACACGAGAAAAATCGAGATTGAAAACCCTGAGTTTTATTGGTTTGGTTTGGTCTTTAGATTTAATAACCCGACACAATCGGTTTGGTTTGGTAATTGCAAATCCGAACCAACCCGACCTATGTACTTCCCTACTTGTGTATGAACTTCCAGCATATTATGCTGGACCAGTATATTATACTAGAACTCTAATATATTATATTGGAAGTCCAGTATATTATACTGGAACTCCAGTATATTATGCTGGAATATTTTCCGAATTTCGAACAGTGTTTTCGTTCAAATTTATCTTTATATGAAAAGTGGCTAAATTTCGATTACTTTTGAAAATGTGATTATTTTTTAATGACCACTTGTAAATCTGGCTATTTTTGAATTTCTCCCCTACTTATGGGATCTTTACACAAATAGCCGGCCATATTAATTGTTTATTGTTTCTAGCCATATACACAGATTATACATTGATTATACACAATTATACATATATAATACATAAATTATGTATATATTATACATTCACCGACTATTTTTAGTTTAAGTGATAGGGTGGGCGGCTATTTGGGTTAATTCTTCGCGGCTTATTCTATCCTCTCGTCATTTTCTTCCATTTCTACCGCATTTAGGAAAAAAAATAAGAAATAACCTGGTTTATAATTAGTAATTGAAAATTAGTCATAGTTTCAAAAGTAATAGAAATTTTAGTCATTTTTCAGGTAAAGATAAAATCTGATCAAAAACACTCTTAAAAACTAGAAAATAGTCCAGCATAATATGTTGGAGTTCGAATTTTTTACATATGAGATTCTAGCATAATATGCTGAAATTTCATAATGTGTTGGAGTCCCAACATAATATGCTGGAAGTTTATATGCAGGAGCTTCATAATCCAGTATATTATGCTAGAACTTTTGTGTGTTCAGCTAGGGTATTTTTGTTCATATTTTATCTACATAAAATATTGACTATTTTTTAATGACTTTTGCAAATACTGGCTTTTATAGGGAAAACTACCCTATATACCTACATAATCAAAAGTAATTACCCGTAATTACCCATTTTAAAAGTAATTACGTCAAATACCTATTCTATTACAACTAATTATCTGCCCAGCCTAATACATAATTAGCTTCCCTTATTTATCACGCCATCAATTCTCACTGCTACTGCCACCCATTTCTCAAGGAGAAGCAGCAGACACTTTTAAGAAGTTTTAAAATTAATTTTCCTCTATCACAATTCTCAATCGGAAGTTCAATCACAAAAGAGTAGCTATTGTATGTTGTTTGTATTGTACCTTTTTCTGGCTGCCATCACCCATTTTTGTATTTGTGCTCCATAATTCATTTTATCTCCTAAAAATAAAATAAAAAATAATATGTACTATCTAACTAAGATTTAAATTTTTATGTGTGTTTGAAGTGTTTGCTGTTGGAATTTATTGGGTATTTTTCTTTGATGTGTAGATTCTGATGTTAATGCTAATTTTTGAAGATTTTATTGCGAGAAAATTAAATCCATCATTGAAGGGTCTTGAAGCTTGAAACTCATTAATTAGGTTTGTTGAGTTTGTCGTTATTTCGATCCAATTGTGATTGGAGTGTGCATGAATATTGATTGGAGGTTGTGGTTATATCTTGAATTCATTTGGTGAAGATTTTGGAGTAGATTTTAGAATTTTGAGTTAAAATTGAGTTGAACTAGCGAAAAAGATAAATTTATACTGTATACCAAAATGGTATATTATATACCATTGTGATATATAATTAACAACAATATAATGTTACAGCATATAGTAAAATATAATTGTATAATGTTGAATGAAGAACACAAGTTATTATTGTGATATATTGTATACTATTTTGATATATAATATATAATTTAACAGTATAAAATTTACTACAATAATATGTTGTTATAACACACACAATATAGTGTTATAATTGGGTCATTTTTAAATTTTTTAAAAGTCTAACTGCATCCTTTTTAGATATTTTAACAAAGTTCTCATGCTTTTTACAATTTTTATTTTCAAAAGAGATGTTTAATGAAGTCCCATAGAGATATTATTCACAATATTAGAAGTAGATGTAGAAACAGACATAAAGTACTAATATGCCTAGTTGGTATATTTATATACATTGCTAGTATACTCCTGTGCAAAATATTTTACAATAACGTTATACACTAATATGTGAACTGTCATCTATGATACCCTATCAGTATATGCTATATACCACGTTGGTATCATAGAGAGTTGAAGGTTGTAGCTAAACATTGTGCAAATTTGGTGGAGATTTTGCAGTAAATTTTTTAAATTTGAGTTAAAGTTGAGCTGAACTGGCGAAGAAGAATTTGTACTCCATACCAAAGTGATATACTATATACCATTTTGGTATACAGTTCTTTGCAACGGTATACTGTACAGTATACCGTATAATGTAACGGTATACTATTACAATTTGGTCCTCTTAGAATTTTTTAAAATTTTCATTGAGTTCTTTTGTAACTTTTTAACGGAGTTCTCATATTTGTTTAATTGTTTCTTAAACCAAAATATTTAGTTTGATATATTTGGTTGGAGGTGTGGCTAAAGTTTGAGTCTATTTAGTGAAAATTTCGGAGTAAATTTTTTAAATTAAGTAAAATTGAGTTGAATTAGCAAAAAAAACTAATTTGTACTATATACCAAAATAATATAGTATATACCATTTTAATATATAATATTTAATTCAATAGTGTACAATTATTTGTATTGAACAAGCAAAGAAGAATTTGTACTGTATACCAAATCGATATACTATATATTATTTTAGTATACAGTTCTTTCCAATGGTATACTGTTACAATTTGGACCTTTTAGAATTGTTTGAAAGTTCTTTTTGAACTTTTCAACGGAGTTCTCATATTTATTTTTTATTTTCCTTAAACCAAAATATTTGGTTTGAAATATTTTATTGGAGGTTGTGGCTAAAGTTTGAGTCAATTTGGTAAAAATTCCGAAGTAGATTTTTGAAATTTAGGTTGAAATTAAATTGAACTAGCGAATAAGACTAATTTGTACTATATATCAAAATAATATACTATAAACTATTTTGGTATATAATATTTAATTCAATAGTATATAATTTATTACAACAATACACTATTACAATATATGGTATAATGTAATACTATAGTTTTAAAAAAATTAATTTTTTTAAGAAAATTAATGGGTCATCTTTGAGTTTTTGATATCACATACCTTTAAGTATAAGATATATAAATTCATCAAAAAATACCTCATAACTGTCAACAAATTCCAACTACCACCTTAATACCTTTTGTTTTATGGGAATTATGGCTTCATCGTAATAAACATACTTTTGAAAATAGAACGTTAGGCTTAGAGCTAAGTGTCATCTATAAAAAGGCTGCTGAATTTTATTACCTCACAAACCACCACAGCCTAACTAAGGCTTCCTTGCCACTTTATATTAAATGGCACCCTCCAAATAGCAACACTTATAAACTTAACATTGATGGTTCTTGCTCAGTTGACAGCTTTAAGTGTGGTATAGGAGGTGTTATTCGCAACCACAAAGGCCAGTAGATCCTGGGCTTCGCAGGAGCAACACTACGTGGAACAACTATTCAAACTGAATTGTTAGCTTTGCTCAGAGGATTGCTCATTGCTCTACAAATGAATTTAACACCGCTTGTTATTGAAACAGATGCACAGGCTGTACTGAATTTGTTAGCTTCGCCTGCACCACAATACACTAATATCTTAAACGATTGCAGGTTGTTACTCCTACAACTGGATAGGCCAAGCATCACCAGTGTTTATCGAGAGCAGAACTGTGTTGCGGACAGTCTAGCAAAGTATGGAGCTCAGCAAGAATAAGGTTTCTGTATAATATATAAACAACCACCATCTTTCGTGACATCTTCCTACCATCAAGACCAGCAAGGGCTACTTCGTACAAGGCTGGTTAAATCGGCAGTTAGTGAATGCAGTAGTAGTAGTGTTAGTTTGCCTTCTGTATATAGTTATGCTATGGATGTGTTTGGTACTAATAGGGTTCCTGTTATGGGAACCTCTGCAATGGGTTTTGCTTCTACTTATGTAAATCTGATGCCTCTAATGCATCACCTTAACTGCTCTATAAGAGCTTGATCTATCTATCTATCTATATATATATATATATATATATATCTTTTCCACCAAAAAAAAATAAGATATATAACATGTGGATAACATAGTATACTGCAATAATATAATTCAACTTCTACAAATATATTATTTTTGATATAATATATGCTAAAGTAAGTTACTTTCTAATAAATAATATATAAAAAACAAATAAATAAAAAGAAGCAAAAATAAATGAGCCAAAACATGTGCAGAATTAGATTATGAGAAAAAAAGATTTGAAATAATAATAAATGAAATTTAAAAAGAAAAAAATGAAAGCAAAAAGGAGAAGAAAAAATATTTATAATGTATAAGTTGTTCCAATAATTGAATTAAAAAAATAAAATAAAAAAGACAAAATATATATTATACAAGTTATATTAAAAAACATGAACAACTATTTACTCTCTCAGTTATCTTTTCTTATTGTATAAAAAAGAAGAAGAATAATATGAAAAAAAAAAAGCAAAAAGAATATAAACAAAAGGAAAAAAAATAAAGAACGAGCCAAAATTGAGTATGAAATTAAATAATAATAATAATAATAATAATAATAATAATAATAATAATAATACAACAACAACAATATTTGGGTAAAAAATAAATGAACCGAAAAGGAGAAAAAGAAAAAAAGAGAGAAGAAAATGAGAAAAAAGAAAAGGAGAAAAGAAAGAAAACAAGGAGAGAAATAAAAAAGAAAAGAAGAAAAAAAGAGGAAATTAGCCGCAAAAGCTACCATGAGTAGGAAATCTAATTAGTTTGATGGGTAAAAAAGTAAATGGGCAGACAAGAATAAATAGTTTTGTTTTTGTGGGTAATTGTCTCGTTCACCCTTTTTCAATTACCAATCCAAAAATTGGCTAGCTTATACTCCCCCCGTTCCAATTTATGTGAACTTGTTTGACTGGGCACGAAGTTTAAGAAAAAATAAAGACTTTTGGAATTTGTGATCCTAAACAAGTTAAAAAAGGGCGCAGAGTATTTATGTGGTTATAAAAGCTTCTCATTAAGGGTAGAATTGTAAGTTTATGCTAAATTGTTTTCAAATTTAGAAAGGGATCATTCTTTTTTGAACGGACCAAAAAGGAAATAGGTTCACATAAACTGGAACGAAGGGAGTACTATTTTCACGTTTCTACCTTTCTGCTCAGAGCCCAACAAATCTCGGGAAAGCACGGGGAGACGGATGGGAACTGATTGCGGGAGAAATTCAAAAATAGCCAGATTTCCAAGTGGTCGTTCAAAAATAGCCCAGTTTTAAAAGTAATCGAAATTTAGCCACTTTTCATGTAAAGATAAATCTGCGAAAACACTGTTCAAAACCCGAACAATATGCCAGTATATTATGCTGGAGTTCCAACATAAGTATACTTGAACTCCAACATATTATACTGGAGTTCCAGGATGAGTATGCTAGAACTCCAGCATAATATGATGGAGTTCTAGCATAAGTACACTAGAACTCCAGCATAATATACTGGAGTTCCAGCAAAGTATACCGGTCCAGTATAATATGCTGGAAGTTCATACACAAGTGCTCGAATCTCCAGTATATTATGCTGGAACTTTCCATGTGTTGGAGTTCCAGCATAATATGCTGGAAGTGCATACACAGGTGCACCGAACTCCAGTATATTATGCTGGACCGGTCTCTGTTGCAACAAAATAGTGGCTATTTTTCATTGACTTGGTAAATGCTGGTTATTTTTGAATGACCAGTCCGAAAACTAGCTACACTGTGCTATTTTTACCCGATTGCTGGTGGCATGTTAAACGGGCCTTAGGCCTGATAAGAGGAATGCGCTAAGAGGCTCAAAATAGTGTTCTGCGCTAGTCTATACTATATTAAAAGCACGAAAACCCTTAGCGAAATGTCGTTCATCTTTTTTACCCTTTGAAAATATAGTTCTCACCGGACAAAACAATAATTTTATTATTTTCCTACTATTTAAGAATAATCATTTAATTAATTTCCTACTATTTAGGAATAGTAATTTAATAATTTTCCTACTATATAAAGCTTTGATTTTTCAATTTCAATTCACGCTAGGACAATTCGTTCACTGTCAACTCCCTTTACGTTTAGGAGTATTAAATGTCTCCTGTTACGTTTAGGAGATTTTTTTTTGGTTTCCCAAAACTTTAAAACCAAAAGCAAATAAAATAAGCAATTAATATTATTAGGTTTAGTATTCTTTTACCCCTATCATAATTATCATAGGATACAAGTCTAATCTTTAGTTTTCTAGAATATTCTTTTACCATAACCGAATAAAATATCACCAATTAATGTTAGTATATTCTTTTACCAAAATTATTTTAGGATTAAAGCTTCTAGAGTATTGAAATCAAAACCATTTAAAACAAGGAGAAAGTGAACACTTTTATAATAAAAAAAAAAGTCAATATACCACATTCTTTACATAAACTCATGATAATATCGATGTCTACAAAGATAAACTTATTTGTGATTGTCACTTTTGATTTTTATTTACAATATCATGTACGATTATTAGTCTATAATTATCTTCAGTTGTAAATTATAATGTATTTTTTTATTGTGTATTATTTACAATTATTATTTTTGGCTTAACAGCTTGTTTGGATGGTTGTTACCCATCGTTTTATAATGTATTTGTATTGTATTGTATTGTATCATTTTATAAATATAATGTTTGGATAGATTGTATTGTTTGCGGTTGTTAATAACATTTTGCTGTTAGGTTTGACTGTATTGTACTGTACTGTAACTGATAAGTTTACTAAAATACCCTCAATTATTTAAATATTAAATTTATCAAGAATTACGCATAAAAATAATTTAAGAAAACCTCTTTTTACTAATTTATCACCAAATATGTCTTATAAATAGATTAAGCAATTAAATTCATGCAAATTCTAACAAAATTAGCAATTTTACGTTGGAGTTGGAAGCGGCAGAAGTTCCGGGAAAAAAGGGACGAAGACAAAGTAGGTTATAGGTGGGAGATTTGGAGTTAAAATAAATTAAAAAAAGTAAACGGTAAAATAGAATTATAGAGTAATAAGTTAGGGCATAATAGGAAAGAAAAATAGGAAACAATCCCACCACACCAAATCGGTTGTTTCAACAAATGGGACTTTTCATTGTTCCGGAACAATGGATTTAACAATACAATAAAACCAATTTTATTAAAACAATCAAAGCAAACATTATTTTAGAATAACAATACAATACGATACAATGAGTAACAACCATCCAAACAAGCTGTAAAGATAATTGTCTGCAATGGTAATCAAGTTTCTCTTTTTCCTTTGATCTGCTCTCTACGTTCTTCCTCTTTTTCTAATGCATTTTGTATCTTGATGGTATCTTTTTTATTTGAATAATATTTATTAGATTTTAAGTTATAAAGATATGATTTTGTTATATTTATACTAAAATATTAATTTTTTGATAGTTTCAACTTTTTCATATTATAGGTTAGGTGAACTGTTGCATTCGAGTCACTCTAAAATAGTAATTATGATAAAAAAAGAATTTATTGTTCACTCTTATATAAGACGGATTTCAACAAACTTATTTTAGCTTAATGGTATTAGGTTTTATCATTTAATATTATAGTATTTTATTTTATTTTAAATCTATTGTATTTTGTTATGCATTGCGCATATATGTTTGTACAAAGGCTTTTGTTATATGAATTGAGAGACTATATGTTATATAAATATATTTTTAATTCAAAGTCTTATAACGATTAACATGCACTACATGTTGGGTTGCGTAACAAATAATGCAACCATATATTTAGGATGTGCACTTGTACTATATATAAGGTTATTCTTAATTATAAGTGAAACAAATATTTTTATGAGAATTATGAAGGCTATACACAATTGGTTTATTCTTTTTAATAAACTAGTTTTAGGGTACGCACTTTGCGCGTGTATCCCATATCAATGAATATATAATTTTTAAAAATCGCATAAATAATATTTAAATAATATCTTTGGTTATAAATCAAAAAGTAATTTNTTTGTTGGAGAATATTTTACATGTTTTCTTTTTCTTATGATAGTATTCTTGTTAAATCCTGCATATTAGAATTTTATACACAATGCAAATAAGGAATAATTTAATAATTAAAAATTTAGTGATTTTTAAAGTCCTAAATATTAGGAATTTGTAACTTAAATTACAATTTTATCCAATGTGAAATCTATTTTTAAAGGGTAAAAAAGGCGAACGACATTTCGCTAAGGACCTTCGTGCTTTTAATATAGTATAGATTTCATATTAAATAACATTTCCATTTAATATATTTTTAATATTTATTTTAAAATTAACTTAAGTCTTAGCTATTGAAACTTTTCTTATTCGAAATATGTAAAAACTCCTAATATTTAATAATTTAAAATCAAGTAAGTTTTTACATATTTTTTCTTGAGCTTTTATGGAACTTTGCTTTTGTTTCTTTTCTGCCGTCTCTTTGTNATATATAATATAATATAATATTAATGCCGCTCGTCTTTTTAATCCTTTTAAAGTAGAGTTCACACCAGATAAAATAATAATTTAATTATTTTCCCACTATTTAGGAATAATCATTTAAATAATTTTCTATTATTTAGAAATAGTAATTTAATAATTTTCCTACTATATAAAGCATTGATTTTTCAATTCCAATTCACACTAACTCCATTTACATTTAGGAGTATTAAATGTCTCCTGTTAGGTTTAGGAGATATCAAACATTAAGGTTGTAGGTTAGGAGGAAGTTGCGAATATTTCTACGGTACATCCGAGTAGGACTAGACAGTTAAGATTTAGTTTTAGGATGCTAGTGGTTATCTACTGATGCATGACTTTATCTACTGGTTATTATTGTACTTTCCGTCTATTTCGTATTTTTTATATTGCTGTTATTTTTTTATGATTCTATTGATGGTACTAATATATCGTCTCTTGTCTCCTTCTTGAGCCGAGGGTCTCCTGGAAACAGCCTCTCTGCCCCTTAGGGTATGGGTAAGGTCTACGTACACATTATTCTGCCAGACCCCACTAGTGGGATTACACTGGGCCGTTGTTGTTGTTGTTGTTGGTTTCCCAAAATGTTAAAACCAAAAGCAAATAAAAATAAGCAATTAATATTATTAGGTTTAGTATTCTTTTACTCCTATCATAATTATCGTAGGATACAAGTCTAATCTTTAGTTTTCTAGAATTAATGTTACTTTAGGTTTAGTATGCTTTTACCATAACCGAATATCACTAATTAATGTTAGTTTAGGACTAGTATTCTTTTACCAAAATTATCTTAGGATTAAAGCTTCTAGAGTATTAAAATCAAAACCATTTAAAATAAGGAGGAAGTGAACACTTTTATAAAATAAAAAAAAAATAAAAAGGTCAATATGCCACATTCTTTACCATAAACTCATGACAATATTGATGTTGCAAAGATAAACTTATTTGTGATTGTCGCTTTTAATTTTTATTTACAATATATCATGTACGATTATTAGTTTAAAATTATTTTCAATTATAAATTATAATGTATGTTTTTCTATTGTGTATTATACAATTATTATTTTTTGTTTAAAGGTAATTGTCTGTAATGGTAATCAAGTTTCTCTTTTTCCTTTAATATGCTCTCTATATTCTTCCCCTTTTTCTAATGCATTTTGTATCTGAATGAGCAGTGATGGTATCTTTTTTATTTTGAATAATATTTACTAAATTTTCAGTTATAAAGATACGTTTTTGTTATATTTATACTAAAATATCATATATATTTTTGTAGTTCCAACTTTTTCATATTATAGGTTAGATGAACAGTTGCATTCGAGTCACTCTAAAATAGTAATTATGATAATAATTTTGTTGTTGACTCTTATATAAGACGGATTCCAACAGACTTTTTTTAGTTTAATGGTATTAGGTCTTATCATTTAATATTATCATATATTTATTTTATTTTAAATCTATTATATTTTGTTATGTGTGTGCATATATGTTTGTACAAAGGCTTTTGTAATATGAATTGAGACTCTATATGTTATTTAAATATACTTTTATTCAAAGTTTTTTAACGATTAACATGCACTACATGCTGGGTTGCGTAACAAATAATGCAACCATATAAATTAGGATGTGCACTTGTACTATATATAAGTTTATTCTTATTTATAAGTGAAACAAATATTTTTATGATAATTATGAAGGCTATACACAATTGGTTTATTCTTTTTAATAAAATAAATAAATTTCATATAAACAACATTACTGTTTAATTATATTTTTAATATTTATAATTTTAAAATTAACCAAAATCTTAGTTGTTGAAGCTTTTCTTATTCAAAATATATAAAAACTCCTAATATTTAATAATTTAAAATCAAGTAAGTTTTTACATATTTTTTCTTGAGCTTTTATGGAACTTTGCTTTTGTTTCTTTTCTGCCGTCTCTTTGTTGTTTGTGAAGGTCTATTCTTTTTCATTGTCTTGATCAAGGTATTTATTTTAGTACTATTACGTATTATTAAAGCCAATCTAGAATGTAACTTGCTTCATTTTAAACATAGTTTGTACAGATCATACNTTCCTAAACAATGCTTCTAGCTAAGCAAATCAGGAATTACAATGAAGAACAATTACAAAGTTTCAACTCAACTAAGGACAATAAGATACTAGAGTTAGGAATTGGTCCGTAGTAGTGTTAAACTTTGTTCTTGATGCACTTGAGAATTGAATGCTCGGATATTAGACGGCTTGAATGTGTTCAAGTGATGTTTTGTTGTAATAATCTTGTTAATACAACTTGGATTCTTATTCAAAATATATAAAAACTCCTAATATTTAATAATTTAAAATCAAGTAAGATTTTACATATTTTTTCTTGAGCTTTTATGGAACTTTGCTTTTTTTTTTTTTTTTTCTGCCGTCTCTATGTTGTTTGTGAAGGTCTACTCCTTTTCATTGTTTTGGTCAAGGTATTTATTTTAGTACTATTACGTATTATTAAAGCCAATCTAGAATGTAACTTACTTCTTTTTTTTTTTCGAGTACTAATAGGATTTTATATATTACTTACTAAAAAGAGTTTAACATATTTGTAATGACCCAAAAGGTCATCACTTGTTTTAAAATAAAATTCTATGTTCCGAGACCTTAAAAACCTCTTTCAGCATCACCTCGATATGCGTGCGCAGTCCGGGCGTGTAGCCGGAAAGTTATTATGTGAAAATCTGTGAAAAATGATAAATTTTGGCTATTAAATGAATTAAGTTGACTTCGGTCAACATTTTGGGGAAACGGTCCCAGAGGGTCCGTAGGAAAATATGGGACTTGGGCGTATGCCCGGAATCGAATTCCGAGGTCCAAGCCCGAGAAATGAATTTTTAAAGAAAATTAATTATGAGATTTGGAAATGAATTGTGATTAGAACTTGATGGTATCGGGCCCGTAATTTGGTTCCGGCGCCCGGTACAGGTCTTATATGTGATTTAAGATAAGTCTGTGAAATTTGGTAAGAAACGTACTTGAAACGGCGTGAATCGGATCGTTTTTGGAAAAATTTGAAAGTTTGAAGTCCTTAAGAAAATTTCATGATTTTGATGCTAAATTCATAGTTGTTGATGTTATTTTTGTGATTTGAATGCACGAGCGAGTCCGTATGATGTTTTTAGGTTGGTGTGCATGTTTGGTTTGGAGCCCCGAGGGCTCGGATGAGTTTTGGATAGGCCACGGGGTGTATTTTGGACTTAGAAAATTGCAGGTTTTCAGCTGTTGCATTGCAGGCTTGCAGGCTTCGCAAATGCGAGAGGCCTGTCGCAAATGCGAAAGAGGCCCAGGCCAGCCCACCCTCGCAATTGCGAGGGTTCTATCGCAAATGCAATCCCCTCCCTTCCTAGCCGGTGGTCGCAAATGCGACCCTATCTTCGCATTTTCCAGCTCGCAAATGCGAGCCCTTTTTCGCAATTCCCAACATAGCAGAGGTCGGGGTTCGCAATTGCGAACCCTTGTTCGCATTTTCCATACCTGCGACCTGCAACTTTTATACTTAGCCGAAAAACAACCATTTTTCACATCTTTTCAAAACACAAACTCCTTAGGGCGATTTTTCAAGAATAACTCTTCTTCCAAATCGATTGTAAGTTAATTTTAACTTGTTTCCTTCCATCATTAACATCTTTTAACATGATTTTAACTCAAAATCAATGATTTTCATGGGAGAAATTGGGTGTTTTGGGTAGAGCCTAGGTTTTCCAGAAATTGGGGATTTGGACCTCGATTGGAGGTCCGATTTTAAAATAAATTATATATTTGGGTTCGTGGGGGAATGGGTAATCAGGTTTTGGTTCGAACCTCGGGTTTTGACCATGTGGGCCCGGGGGCGATTTTTTACTTTTTGGGTAGAACTTTGGAAAACTCATTTTCATGCATTCGAATTGATTCATTTAGCGTTTATTGATGTAATTAAGTAACTTGTGACTAGATACGAGCGAATTGGTGGTGGAATCAAGAGGTAAAGCTATAATTGAAACGTGAATTATGTTCGTGGCATCGAGGTAAGTGTTTGGTCTAACTTTAGTTTGAGGGATTAGGAGTCGAGTCTTATTTGCTATGTGGTATTTGTAGAGTACCACGTATATGCATGGTGACGAGTATCTATACGTTGGTGTCAAGCATGCTCGTGAGTCTTATGTTGTGATTATTATGACTTCGTAGTATTGTTCATGCTTTGGTGATGATTTCTATTGTTGGGAAAATATTGTGGAAGTAATTGTGGCATTCGAATATTGAGGAGCATTGGCTCAAGTCGTATAATGAAATGTGGAAGTGTAAGAGGTAAATTGAACCCTATTAGAGCATTGGCTCAAGTTGTAAAGTGAGTTGTGAAGTAAAAGTGAAAAAGAGAAAAGAATGTCTCCCTTGCCGGGATATTGTTGTTGTTTTGATGTTGTCCCTTGCCGGGACTTGTAGTTGAATTATTTTTCCCTTGCCGGAATTTTTGTTGTAACTTCATTTACTTCCTTGCCCTATTGTTTGTGATTGTTGTTTGGGTAAGGAAGTGAGTAAAAGCACGAAGGGTGATGCCGTGCATTGTTTTGGTAAGAGAGTGTTAAAGCACGAAGGGTGATGCCGTGTATGATTTGTAAGGAAAGAGTGTAAAGCACGAAGGGTGATGTCATGCCGCACGATGTACCATTCCGTGCCGATTATATTGATTATATAGTGAGGAAAGAGAGTAAAAGCATGAAGGATGATGCCGTGTACGTTTTCATTATATGATTGCTTTGGTGAGAATGAGAGTAAAAGCACGAAGGATGATGCCGTACATTTATTGATTTCTGGTTCTTTTGTTGATATCTGAGATATATATATATATTGCTTCTTTCATTTGCCTGTTGTCTTTCTATTCGGAATTGATATCTCCCGCGTAGCATGCTCCCCCTCCCATTATTTGACTGTTTATTTCTGTTCTTCTTTTCCGCTGTATATAGGAATTGCACAGGTTTATTTAGTAGTCTGGTCCTAGCCTCATCACTACTTCGCCGAGGTTAGGCTAGACACTTACCAGCACATGGGGTCGGTTGTGCTGATACTACACTCTGCACTATGTGCAGATCCCGGAGCAGCTTTTGGACCGTAGAGTGGGTGGCTACCTTCAGTCCACGCGGAGATCCAAGGTAGACCTGCAGGCGTCCGCAGGCCCTGGCGTCTCCTCTATCCTTTATTTCCTGTTTCATCTCTTTGCTTCAAAAACAGTGTGTCTTTTATTTTCAGACCTTGTATTTAGCAGTCTTAGATCGTCTGTGGTACTGTGACACCAGTTCTGGGTGATTAAGGCTTAGACTGTTGTAATAGATACATGTTCAAATATTTTTGTTGTTTTCTTCCGCTTATTCTAATTTTCCGTTGTTTATCCGTTATTGTTTTATATAATGTTAAAGAGAATAAAATTGGTAAAAAGGTAAATTAGTTCAAACGAATGGCTTGCCTAGCTCACATTAGTAGGCGCCATCACGACTCCCGAGGGTGGGCAATCCGGGTCGTGACAATATTACAAGCCATAGTGTCAATTGTGGTGACATTGGGGTTAGTTATCCTCATAGACAAACAGTGATTGTCACATACAATATTTTGATTACCTAGAGTTCTAAGCATATTACAAACTGTAGTAGGTAATTATTTCAAAGAGTTGCATTCTCCGCTCATGTCCGTAGTTAATTGTTGCATCACAAAAAAAGGCGGTTCAGCAAATAGTTTTATTCTTCCAGATTTATATTGCTTGTTTTCTTGATTTTTGGCGTTTTAGCTAGTGCATCAGCTACTGTATTTTCTTGTCTGAAATTATGTCGTAGTAGAAGGCCCTTCTCCTGGTGCATTAATGACTTGCAAGAGTAGATAAGAATATCTAGAACCACATGCCCAGTGTTAAGTGCCTTTATCACCTCTTCGAGTCTGTTTCCACTTTTAATGGGAATAGAGCAAACCTTGCCGCCAGTTGCAGCCCCTCCTGGAGTGCCTGCAGTTCAACATATAAGGAAAAGAGTCCATTACAATATTTTTGGAATCCTAGTATCCATTTGCCCGTGTTGTTTTTAAATACTCCACCCAAGCCACATTTTGTTTGTTGTTTTTTGAACGCACCGTCTATGTTGAGTTTGACCCATCCTTTCCGAGGAGCATGCCATTTATTTGAATAGTTATGTTGGTATGGGTGGGTGTGCTCTTGGATGCCAGAAAATGGTATTCCAGGGAATGGTTTAAAATTTTATGGAAAGAACGGCAACGGTTAGTATTGTTAATATTGTTGTTATTCCTTTTGATCCATATCCCCCAAATCAAAAATGGAAAAAGATCTACCCAGATATGTATGGCGATTCAAATTTTGGTTTGAAGTTTTTAATATAGAAGAGCCAGTTGAGTTGTGAAGATTGAGGGTAGAGTTTCAGTTCCAAGTTTTCTCCAAAGAGGTTGAACTAGGGGGCATCGAATGAAGATGTGTATAGTAGACTCTACTTCCATATAAAGTCGTATTTTGGAACATGTATGTTATTGATGATGCTAAAACAAGATTTGATGGTGAAGCATCCATTGCTATTGAGGTTTCAGATTGGTGTGTCATTATTTTCAGTCTTTAAAGGCAAGAAAATTTGATCAATTTTGATCTTAATATCCCTAGGTATATCAAAGAAAATATTTGTGAGGTCCTACTGACCATCAGAATGGATATATTTTACCTTGGTGTTGGCCTCTTTTCTACTGAGAGGGGCCTTCTATACAATGTCTTGGGGGTGGAAGGTTCGGGATCCATTTTGAAGACCAAATGTTAAGAACTGATTTGTTGCTGGGTTGCCATATGATTCTTTTTGAACAAATCTTCCATCCTTTGAGGATACTCTTCCAAATGAAGGAGGTATTGGTTTTTGACTTATTATTGGCATATTTAAAAATAAGAAGCTTGGACCATGTAGATATGGGGTTGGTGAGTAGCCTCCAAGCTAGACTGGTTAGTATAGTCTTCCAACTTAGATAGTGGACCTTTTAGTTTCATTAGTGGATCCCCAAATAAAATCTCGTTAGATACGGTCGATTTGCTTGAGAATTTTAATAGGTAGATGAGTGCATTGCATGGCATGACTAGGAATTGAGTTTAAGGTGGAGATAATTAGAGTTGTTCTGCCAGCTATATTGAGAAAGTTGGCTTTCCAAGAGGTCAATCTACTTTGCATGTTGTCAGTAATGAATTGGTAGTCCGTTGGTTTTGGATGTTTGTATAGGATTGGAAATCCTAAATATTTTGTGATGACCCGGCCAGTCGTCTCATGAGTTACCGCTCTGTTTTCCTCCATTTCAGCTTCTTTATGCTTCATTATCCGTGTTTTATGTGATCGGGTTGATTAGTTTGAGTTCGGAGAGGATTTGGTAAGAAATAAGACACTTAGTCTCTCTTAAGAAGGCTTAAGTTGGAAAAGTAAACCGGATATTTACTTATGAGTTAGAGGGATCGGATGTGAGTTCCGATGGTTCGGTTAGCTTCGGGAGGTGATTGATGACTTAGGAGCGCGATCGGAATGGGTTTTGGAGTTGTAGAGAAGATTTAGGGTTGAATTGGCGAAATTGATATTTTGGTGATTTCCGGTTGATAGGCGAGATTTTGATATAGGGGTTGGAATGGAATTCCGAGAGTTGCAGTAGCTTCGTTGTGTCATTTGGGATGTGTGTGCAAAATTTCACGTCATTCGGACGTGGTTTGGTTGGGTTTTTGATCAAAAGCGTATTTCGGAAGATTTTAGAAACTTAGGCTTGAATCCGATGTGTTTTGAGTAATTTGATGTTGTTTGAGGTGTTTTAATGATTGGAACAAGTTTGAATAAGGTTTTAGGATGTGTTGGTGCTTTTGGTTGAGGTCCCGGGGGCCTCGGGTGAGTTTCGGGTGGTCAATCGGACCATTTTGGAGTTGAAAGGATAGCAGAAATTGCAGGTTCAGGTTGCAGAGAATTTGCCCTTCGCGATCGCGTAGGAGGAATGGAGGAGGCTGTCTAGTTGTTCTTCGCGTTCGCGAATATAAGCTCGCGATCGCGTAGCATGGGAAGGGCATTCTTCGCGAACGCGAGAGGGGAGTCGCGTTCGCATAGAGTTAAATGGACCTGAGTCTTGGATGGATAATTGTTCATCGCGAACGCGTTAGTGTGTCCGCGATCGCGTAGAGTTAAGTCGCCAGGCATCGCGTTCGAGTAAGAGTTATCACATTCGCGTAGAGTAAAATTTAGGAAGCTGAGATTTGTCCTTCGCGATCGCAAGGGAAGTGCCGCGATCGCGATGAAGGAAATGAGGCTTGGGCAGAATGTTTTTAAGTCTTCTTGTCCGCGATTTTGGGTATATTTTCACCCATAGTTGCTCATTTTGGAGGTTATTGAAGGAGATTAAAGAGGGATTCAAGGGAAATTGATTGGCGGTAAGAATTTCAGACCTAAAACTCGATTATACTGTGAAATCCACCTAGAAAATCATTGAATTATTGCTAAAAATGGAAGAACTAGGGCTTGGAATTTTGAAATTCTAATTGGGGATTTGGAGGACCATTTGGGGTTGGATTTGAGAACTTTTGATATGTATGAACTCATGGGGAGATAAGAAACCCGTTGATGTAAAAATTTCTGAGTTTCGAGAAGTGGGCCCAGGGCTCGGGTTTTGGCCAATTTCAGAAATTTTGGTATTTTTCAATTGTTTTCGCTTGGGCTTTGTTCCCTTAGCATATTGTGACGTATTCGTTCTGATTTTGGATAGATTCGACGCGCGTGGAGGCCAATTTGAGGGGCAAAGGCGTCGCGAGCTAGAGTTTAACCGGTTCGAGGTGAGTAATGATTGTAAATGATGCTATGAGGGTTTGAAACCCCAAATTGCACATCGTAGTGCTATATTGATGTGAGACACACGCTTGATAACGAGCGTGTGGTCGTATACTATTGGGGATTGTGGTCTATCCCGATTGATGATTTTACCGCGTATTTGACTGAAACTTATTTGCTATCATGATTATTTGGGCTGAACGCCATATTTGGGCTTCGAGCCAACTATTTGAACCCTTCGGGGATTTTTATTACCATTTCCTCACTGTTTTGACTTATTACTTGAACTCAGTCCCGTTATTTTCCACTATTTTTACTACTCGGCCATTTTTACTCAGTTTCGAGACTTAAATGATGTTTTGGGCTGAGAAATATTGTTTTACTATTGCCCAGGAGCTTGTGATGATTTTGGACTGATTAAGGCCGAGGGCCTATTTGTGAGGATGCACTGGTATTGATATGAGTCCGAGGGCCTGAGATACTTGTATACGCCACGAGGTGGCTTGATTGATATGAGGCCGAGGGCCTAGATTTGATGCCACGAGATGGCTTGATATTGCGCTTGGGCCGTAAGGGGCCCCTCCCGGAGTCTGTACACCCCCAGTGAGCGCGGGTACCCATTGTGATGTGATATTGAGCCCGAAGGGCTGGTACTGTTCTGAGATGTTGCCCGAGGGGCGGATTTGTTGATACTGTGCCCAAGGGGCGAATTTCTATTTGTTTACTTACCTGTCAATTACTTGTTTTACTTATTGAAAAGGGGATTTTCACTCGGCTTTTCACTGTTTTACTGTTTTAAGCGATTTTACTGCTTCAGTATGGAATGCCTTGTGTTTTTACGTGATTTCTTACTTTCAGCCATTATTTATATTTGTTACTCACTGGATCGGAGTACTCACATTACTCCCTGCACCGTGTGTGCAGATTCAGGCGTTGTTGGTTCCGCTACTGAGTGTTGATTCCTCCAGTTCCAGGCGGCTTTCAGGGACTTGATGGTGTACACGCGGATGAGAAAAATTGATTAGTAATTTGGTACGGATATGGAAATATTGAGGAAAATCTAGTCAGTGTTTGTTTTGAATTTTGTATTTCATCTTTACTTGCAATTTCCTTGGATATTTACTTGAATTACTTTCATATTATCTTTATATGTTGGATCATTGACTGAGTAGAGTACTTGGGTAATTATGCACACACACACACAGATGGATCCTTCTGCGCTTTATGACTTGATGATATTATTGTTCTGTACTTATTGAATTTATGAATTGTACAGGTTATAACAAGTATCATTTATAATTCTTACTTCTTTTACCTCTCTGGGGTTAGTTAAAATATTTGCTGAGTACATGGGTTCGGTTGTACTCATGCTACACTCTGCACTTAATTGTGTAGATCCACGTATCAGACCCAGTCATCGGTAGTTGAGGCATACATCGGAGCTGATCACTGAGAGACGAGGTAGAGTTGTATTCTTGACTGCAGTCTTGGCGTCTATTTTCTTATGTAGTGTTGTCTTTATTTCAGACAGTATTGTATTTGGTTATTCAGACCTGTATTTCCGTTTTAGAGCTCATGACTTTGTATTTACCAGTAATATAGGATTTATCTTGTATTGGTATCATTATGCTATCTTAAGGTTTAGACTGATCTTAAATTATGTCATTTCTGCTATCTTGGTTCATTATGGTTATATTCGTCTTGCCTAGAAAGTGTGTTAGGCGTCATCACGACGGATAGGGATTTTAGGTCGTGACATCCATACCTCAAATCTTAGCTCAAAACTTCATTATTTCGAATCCCATGCACGACCTCAAAATCTCTAAAACTAGTAAAAATGAATGCTGAAATTCAAAATCAGTCTTTTATAGGCTACAGAAGTACCCTTCGTGATCAAAGCCATTACCCTTACGGTCGTGATGTATTGGCTCCTCCGGCTTCGAGGTCGCGTAGCCCCTTGTGTGGTCGCATAGCACACTTGATGGTGGTTTGATCATTGAACCCTTTCTTCCTCTTTGTGGTCGTGAAGTTACCATCTCGGCTGCGATGACCATCATGTTCATACTTTTGCGATCACAGCATTCCGACGCGATCGCGACGAAGGAAACTAGTACCAATAATTTCTGCATTGTGCTAGCTTGTTCCAAACGCGTCAAAACTTACATGAATCTCTAGCAGCCCTCCAAACCATCACATTAAGTCTAATAGCACTATATAAACCTATCTAAGGTCTCGAAATATGAATCTAAGCGCTACAACTCAAAATGACACCTTAAGTCGACTTTATGAACTTTAAAACTTAAATTACATACAATAGTGACGCAATACCCCAGCTCCTTGGGTCTCAAAGCGAGCGTTCTCACCAATCCCAAAACATCATACGAATCGATTGAATATTAAACATGAATCAAATCTCAACTACTAAAAATCTAGGCTTAAAGTCAACTTATCAAATTCTTAAGTTCCCTAGTTACATGCTATGGTACCGAACTCATACGAGCCTCCCGCGATCTAAATCAAACATGCACACGAGTTCTAAAATAAAGTATGAACATGTAGGAAGCTTCAAATTAATCAACAGAGAATAAATGCTCAAAATAAGGGGTTGAGTTATTACAACTACTAATACGATTCCCCTAGGAATTGGTGGTACAAGTCGTGAGCAATTAAAGATGGAGCAATAGTACAACTGTCTGACTGAGAAAATACAAATTCTTTCTAAATAGAATGAAATAGTAAAAAAAAGAGACATAAGAGACTCCATGAAGTTGTGAAGCAGCTCAAGTAGATCACCACTAGTCTCTAAACATGCTCCCAAGCTCCCTTCTGGATGCCGCTGATACTAGGGTCAGAATTTGGGGGAAGTGCACGGTTAGCCACTAATAACACATGTATTTACTTTTAAGCCATTGTTTAAAATGTCTTTAGTCTTTAGCCACTGCTTTAATAAACTTTAACTGCCCGGACGAAAATACCCTTCTGCTCATGTCGTTAACTTTTGAACTTAACTTCAAGACTTTAGGACTACATGTCCTTAACTTTTGAACTTGGAACTCTAAGTTCAGGACTTCAGGACTACATGTCCTTAACTTTTGAACTTAACTTCAGGACTTCAGGACTACATGTCCTTAACTTTTGAACTTGGAACTCTAAGTTCAGGACTTCAAGACTACATGTCCTTAACTTTTGAACTTAACTTTAGGACTTCAGGACTACATGTCCTTAACTTTTGAACTTGTAACTGTAAGTTCAGGACCAAGTGTCCTTAACTTTTGACCTTGTTAGTCTAAGTTCAGGACCTATTGTCCTTAACTTTTGGGCTTCTTAGCCTAAGTTCAAGACCTATTGTCCTTAACTTTTGAGCTTGTTAGTCTAAGTTCAGGACTTCAGGACCTACTGTCCTTAACTTTTGAACTTGTAAGTGTAAGTTCAGGACCTATTGTTCTTAACTTTTGAGCTTGTTAGTCTAAGTTCAGGACCAAGTGTCCTTAACTTTTGAACTTGCAATTCTAAGTTTAGGACCAAGTGTCCTTAACTTTTGAACTTGGAACTCGAAGTTCAGGACCAAGTGTCCTTAACTTTTGAACTTGTAACTGTAAGTTCAGTATCCATAACGTAGAAGAAAACCAAACGTTATTTGTATCTTTTCACAAAAAAAATAAAAAATAATAATAATTGCAATTTACATATAAGATTGATGTCAAATTACACATCTCCAGGTAAGCATTGGGATATACTAAAATTGCGTGCTTTTGCTAATCGTGTTTGCATTTCCTGGAGGGTCGAAGGGATAATTTCAATTTGGGCATTAGAGGAAGATGGGAAAACTGGCTTTACATGGAATAACATCATGAAGATTCCAAACTTTGGGATCTTTGATTGGAAAGCCAACGTGGGGTAACTTCATATTTCTCAAGGCGAACGGGAATATACTATACAAAAATGGTTGATAATCATGGTTATCGTTTGGTCGAGTACAATGTGCAGAAAGATGAAGTCACAGGAAAAGCGACCTATTTCCAATGTATTTGATGCAGAGAGATAAGCGAGGGTTTGGGAAGAAAAGCAAGGGAGGAAAGGGTAAAAATATCTTTTCATATTAATTTTAATAGAGTAGTTGCTATACGTACCCAGAAAGTATCATTGATTGTCTCAATAAAGCAGATGCGAGAATTTAGTCAAAATAATTATTTCATTAACCTGTGCAGTTCCTATACATAACTGTAATAGAAAGAAAAGCACATAAACAACTTAAATAAAATATGCACAACAACATCATCTACCCTTGTCTAATTAAATTTATTTTAATTTTTAATAATACCTACATATACGAGCTTGTCTGAACAATCCCCTCCTTCAAAATTCCCAAGCGTTGCACCGTTTAAGTTTCTTCCCCATGATAATGTTCCGAATTGGCTTATTTTCTAAATTTCGAGACCAAACAACTCTTCTGCAAACTGTACCAAATATAGGCAAGAAAAATATTCAGACCTTCATATCCATGCAGGTGCACATGTACTAATTCTAGCAATTTATGTGTTTCTTTACTCTTTGTGAAGGTTATCCGACGAAGTAAAGCAAAGACCTCAAATCGATTTTTTGTCGGTCTCGCTAAACTTTTTTGTAAGTTCAATTAGGGATAATTCTCTCAAACCAGTCCATAAATTCTTGTGGTCTGTGATTGCTGCTTAGATTTTTGATAATTATTGGACTTTTGGTTTCTTAATTTGGTTTTTGTTTTATTGCCGTTTTTTGCCGATTAGGAAGTTTGCGTCTTTATCTTCAAGCAAGTCAAGTTATATAAAATTTTTATTCTTTTTTTCTGGGAATTATTAAATAAAAATGTTTTAACTGTATTAAACCATGTTATTGCACTGTCCTTTATTCCTCTTCACTGTACATCTGGGGTAACAATGTTTTCCATAAAAGATGAAGTTAATATGGTGTTTTGCATGATCTGTAGTTGTTATGTTCAATTCATCACTTATTGTATTGGAATTTTGTGTCTTTATCTTTATTTATCTTATTAGAAAAGGAAAAAAATCAGAGTCAGTATCTTTTTCTACAAAAAGCTGGGATTTTCATATACAAGTTCTAAATTACATTGTTTTTGTATCATAGATCAAGTTACCATATTATTAGGCATGATTTCTTGGTTGTATGTTCGGTTCATTAGTTACTAAAACTGAAAAGTTTTCACCTGTAGCTGATTAAAGCATATACATAGTTGTTGTGCTTTTAATTTTCAATGTTAATAGTCACAACTATTCCATCAAAACGGTGTGCCATTATATAATGGTGCTTCGAAAATCAATATAGGGTATGCATTATTCACGTTGGTGGCTGTTGAGGATGGCGGTCAGAGTCTTGGTAGAACACACACCATACTTCTCTTTTGTGCAATACTATTCTGGCGTTTTTTGTTCATTCTTTTTGCATCCGGGATCTGGTAATTCATATCATTCTCTTGCCACACTTTACAGTTTCTTGTTCACATAAATAATAGAAAAGAAAAGAGAAAAGATTTACTGAATTTTTCAGAATGATCTAGAGAAACAATGGGGAAGGACTGCGCTTGGGAAACGAAATAAAGTACCAGGACACAATAAAGTAACTAGTCTTCAAGTGACAAGCAAAATTATATGGCTTTACGAATGGGAATATTATAAACTACTTATAAATATTTCACTTGAATTTCTTTTGTGGGTGAAGGAACAAGGTCGGATAAAGGGATTGAGGATGGCAATAAAAATAATATGCAGGGGGAGGAGGACATGAAAGAGGCTAAACCCTATGGATGCCCAGTATTGTAGCATTCTAAATGAACTATGATATTTTTCGAGACATTAATGCCTCTGGCCGATACAGGTATCGCCGATACTTTATGCTCAATGATAGTGCATTAGAATATGAATTGATAAAGTAATTTATTTTACACCCTATGTATGTAGTGTTGTGGCTTGGTAAATATTTTTGATAATCAACTGGTTGCTTGCAGAATTTAAAGCTATATGGTGGACCATGGAGGAACTTTTTTGGAAATTCTAGCTAAGGGTAAATGCATAAAGGTTTCATCAGCTAAGCATTTAATAGTGATGGTTGTATTAGCTCCTAAAACATATTGTAGACATCTTCATTTACTAGGAAAGATATTTTCTATCATAATAATCTTAAGTTTTTGCCTTATACTTAGTACTTTTAACTTCTTGTGTAACTGATTTCCAACTGAAGTATATGTGCAATTCAGAAGGCTTGAATAAAACATTAATTAGTTAGTCGTTAATCTTTAGATCTATTAGTTTCATGGTCTTCTTTTGAGCCAAGTAATTGCTACTTCATTTGGAGAGATGCTATTTCTTGATTTTGGATATGCTTAGCTCTACCATAAGAGTGTTCAATTTGATGCATGTTCTAGAGATACTTGTGCTAAATGAATGCTTTGTCAACCTTTTGTATTTGATTTACCACACATAATATTGAGTCTTGATTTGCAAGATGGATTGGAATACTTTTTTGATAAAATCAATTTTGACATATGAGTTTCTCCTTAAAACATTTTTTTTTATATCCTCGTGTGTATTTCATGCCAAATGAGTATTGAATTTCTTGAAAGAATAGACTTTAGTGGATATTATGATACTTGGGTTTATCATAACATTGCTCTTTTCTGGGAAGCATGTCGGAAACATTTGTTTAGGAAGTTTATGGGACGAGAAATAGGAGACCCTTTTTTTGGTCTTTCTGAAGTGTGGCCCACACACGGCCAGGAGGAAAAGAAAAGGGGGGGCCTCGTTCTTTCAATCTCTCCGCCAGGGAAGTGCTATTCGGGCTGAGGTCCAATTCATCTCGTAGGCTTATTGTAGAAAGGAAATCTTCAATCAATATTATCTTGGTTGGTTTGTCTCTTTATGCTAGAAAGTCTTTATAGTATTTTGAGTTTGATACATACATTTCATGGCATGTAGTTTGAGAAATAAAATATTGGTAGATTTAAATATAGTTTGTACATGGAGTATACTTATCTTTTTTGTCTATCTAAATCATTTTTCTTGTTCGATGAGCTCATAAAAGGTGCATTATGTGCTTACTTAGGGAATTATATGACTCTATAATGATGATATGCACATAAATTATAGACGAGTCTTTATGTTGCCTAGAAGAAATTGATTTAAGAAAAATACATGGGCATTTTCTTCTTTTATTTTGTCATGCATATTTTTGGTGATGAATGCATATTGATACTTGATCTGTTTTCTATTTTTCAAGGTTTGAATTCGAGGATGAATTCTTTTTTCTTTGAAAGGGAAGAGCTATGATGCAGTTGGGACCCGGGAGGAAGACCGGTACGTGAAGAGGTCCTCACTTCGAAAGGGCAGGCCAGACTATTGAAATATGGAAACTATTTAGGTTCTTTTATGTTTCAATTGAGTTATCCTGCAGCATTTAGGCTTCTCCATATTTTAATACTAGAAGGTTTGGACTTGCTGATCCCAGAGCTCAAAAAAGATTGGTGCACAGCTTCGGGAGCTCCTCAGTTTGACTATGGAAAAGAGCATGACATCTTACCAACTGGACTTTTGCTTTGCTTAATCAAACATTATGGTATATTTACATCACTGATAAAGGTGTCAGGAGCACTGTCATAGTTAAAGAAGTTTATGATGGCTCTAATTTAATTAGTAAATGCCCACATTTACTGTGTAGGGGTAACTTTATAGCTCTCACGGGCAAAAGAGGTATTGATTCATGTGCAAGAGTTTCTTCATAGTAAGTTTAATGAGAATACTGGTTGATGAGACAATCATGGTTTTCTTGCAATTCGGAAGGATTATTACAATGGCCTTGAGCCTTATCAATAGAGGAGAAAAGGTTGGTCAAAGTGTATTATTTTTGGCATCATTCATTACAGGTCCTAGGAATATGTGACGAATTGATCATTTACACATACTTGTATTTTATTCTTTTGTGTATTTTTATTTATTCAAATATTTATTTTAATAATATTAATGTTGTTTTATAAAGTATATATTTCATAACTCGGTATACACGTGGCGAGAAATTAGTAATAAACCAACATAAAATATATGCATCAACAGAAGTCCAAAATCATATATGCATCATAAAGAGTCAAATTTTAATCACAACTGACACTCTATATGCCCCGATATTTTCTGTGTCGAATAAACCTATGCAGACTCTACCAAAAGTAATACATGTGATCAAGTGACTCTAAAGTAATAAATGGGAAATCTACTCAAAATGTCCATTTGGGAGAAACTAATTACCCGCTTCAAACTTTTTACATAATATACCCATGCGGTCAAAAATATTTACCCGTACTTTCCCTTGACATTCCCTTTTTTCTATTAATTACTCTTTGTCTTTTTGTGCTTTCTCTTTCCTGTTTTTTTCTTTCTATTTATCCTAACTTTTCCTTGACTTTCCCTTTCTTCCGGTGATTACTTTATGTCTTTTTGGGTTTTTCCTCTCCTGTTTATTTCTACATAGCACGTTATTCATCCCTTTCAGCATATGTGCTTTTGTTTGAACTTTGAAGGCTTCAGGAGCATCTTTGTACTCTTTCATGCATTCATAGATCAAGATCCCCTGATCCAAAATGTCTCGTTAATGAACTCCATTAATAAGTTAACTCTTCAACCACATATAGAGGCGGATCCAGGATTTAAATTTAATGGGTTCAACTTTTAATTTTAACATTGAACTCGTTATACTGTTAAAATTATGGGTTCAAATCTAGTACTTGTTGAGATTTTATTAGGTTCTTACATATAAATTCATACACTGTATCGGAAGTTATAGATTCAATCGAACTCGTATTTGAAAGGCTACATCCGCCCTCGACCACATACTGCGATTATCTAACTCTGAAGATTATTATTACTATGACTTACTATATGATACACAATCTAGTGACAAAGAAAAAATAAAATAAAATAAGGTTCTTTTAATTAATAAAAGAGCTAACAAAACGATATATTGTAAGAATATGCAATATTTCAGCTGAAACTTGAATAAAAACACATTTACCTAACAATATACCGCCACGGTATCAAAATATACTGTAAGAGCATACAGTTATACTGCAACAGTATACTGTAATAGTATACATATATACCGGAACGATATACTATAATAATCTACAATTTCAACATAAATTTAAATAAAACACAGTTACCCATCAGTATACCGTTACTATATCACAATATACTGTAAGAGTATACTATAATATATAGAGTATATAATTATATTGCAACAATATACTATAATAGTATACATATCTACCGAAATGTTATATGGATAGGGTCGTGTAATTATTTTGTATGGGTAAAATCAGGATAATTATTTTGGTTTCTATGGATAACCCCGTATATATCCCAAAGTAAATGATCCAATTCCACGCGCAAATAGCATGGACAGCTCACATGCATCTCTTAAATTTGCACGGCTAACTCACTGGCAAGATCACATCAAGGTGTGTATAAAATATACAATAATATACAATAAGATTTCCAATCTAAGTCCAAATCAGTGTTCAAATCATCGAATTACACCCTCTTAGTTTTAGGTCAAAACCCCTTAATTTTTACCTTCAAATTTCATGTGTTAGGAATTAGATTTAATGAGAAATCACGATATATAAGCAAATAAAATGTAGAACACTTAATTTCAATAGTTGAATATCCCTTCAAAACTCGCCTCAATATGATAAGAAGAGCTCAAATATAGAAACTGAACATTAAATAACCCCTGAAGCCCATTTTTACATCGCGATCGTGGCTGGAACTCATGTGATCGCGAAGAGCAATCAGCGCACCTCCTATGCGAATGCGGGCTTGGACCACGTTACCGTGAAAGATAGCTAGTCAGCTCACTACACGACCGCAATGTGCCTCTCGTGATCGCGATGCACATGGGTCTAAGCCTTTGGGATCGCGCACATTGCGCCCCTGATGCACGCGATCACAGTGCACTACAATGCACTAGAATTCATTATTCCAAATTAATTGGATGTGACGAAATATCCCGGGCCCCTCGGGTCCCAAACTAAATATCCAAATGAGTCCAATTACTAATATACATAAATTATATACTCAAACTATCTTTTGTGATGAACGGCTATTTAAGTTAATTTCTCTAATAAATAAATTGTGGGAGAATATTTGCTAGTAAAAAAAGTGTTAAAAAAAAAAATATTTGTTGAAAGAGATCTACCAACCAAACTATCATTGTTGATTCACTGCATGAATATGTTGCCATCAAAAAATCGGAGTATATACATAGTATGGCCTTCTTTTAGGCCTCTTTGAATTCTATCACTGGGAACTCAATAGGCTAAATTCCAACTTTAAAATTTATTCTGATGAATTTTTCTTTTCGTAGATAATTTTAGTTCGCAGGTTAATAGCATTTAAATAGTATCGTCAAAAAAGGCCATTCGAGCAAATGTTCCCCAAAGAGTTTAAGAAAAAACTGAACTTGAGGACTAATTCAACCTCAAAATTTTAATTCATGAGGTAAAACTCAAAACCATACAAGGAAATTAAACTCCAATATGTGCTGCAACAATGAAATAGAAGATTATGAACATGCGTGTAGCTTTTCGTTCAATGTTATACATATTCTTTTCGCATGGTGTGTAAGTGATATAAAGCGATCAATCCATCTAAAACGAGTCCATCTGAGCCACATTAGTTGATGAAAGTATTGTCAAAAAAGAAAAGAAAAAAATAGCCAAGTAAATAGTTTTGGCTTTAGACGGTAGTTTTATCTTATTGAAGAATTTCATTTTAACAACTCAGATGCTTAACTACAAATTGGAAAGGAAAAAACAAACAAATAAAAAAAAGATACTAAGTTGCCTGGATTTGAGCTTTGACCTAGGGTAAAAACATATATTGACATAACCAAATTTTTTGCGAGTTTACTCGTTAATTGTTTATTGACATACAATTTAGCATTCACCTATTTACACCATCGCCAGTTGAATCGTTAATTGTTAATTGTTTACTCGTTAAGTGTTAACTTAATCAATATACAGGGTCACGGGAAAGAGTATGAATCTTGAAAAAGATAATCAAATTGAAGCTGAAAGGATAACAATTCTGGAGAAAAACAGGTCAAGAGATGTAGTATTGCTGATTACTTGGAAAAAGTTGATTATGAGGAAAACTCATATATATTTGTTTAGGAAACAGGTTGATCTCCAAGAGGGGAGGATCTGAACATATGGTACAAGAAGAATTGAGAAGAATATCAAAAGGAGCCTATAAAAACTCTTTGACATGATATACACCAAGAAACCTGTGTCCCACATACTTTTACAACCCCAACTCTTGCCTGATGAATGAAATTTGAGGAAGACCAAACAGAGATTTAATTAAGCAAACTTACCATGACTTCTACTCAAGCATAAGCAGTCAACAACATTGTGAATCACAACGGCTACAAATTATTAAGCCAAAAAGCAACATTCCATATCCAAGAAAGCTGTGTTCTACATACTTTTACAACGTCTAGAGTGCAACAAACAAACACTAAATGAGATATCAAGCATCCATAACACGTGGCATGCCATAAGCGTAACATCACAAAAAGAACATGTTACTTACATGGAGAAGTTAAAACTCAAAATTTTACCAGCAGCAAATCAAAAGATAAAACATAACTCGCCATTTCTGGTGTGCCGAGAAACAAAACCACTTGAATTCTGCTCATGAAAGATCAGGACTCCTGGAAAATCATCACAAATTTGGTGGAGCGTCTTGGGCAACCTAACAATTTCGCAGCCAATCCTGATGAATATGAGGAGACACAGTATCTTGAACACAAGCTGCAGCATTTTCTCTTTGACCTGATAACGAACTTCTCCAAAGCCATCGCATCTTTTAACAGAAATTTAGAAAGTTCAAAAAGCCTATCATGGTTCTCCGTCTGTCACACTCCCAGGTAAATGGGACAGCAAATATTAATACTCTTGAGACTAGGAAATGCGAAGTTTGGAATCCAACAATCCAGATAGAAATTATCTCCTTGGCACAAATAACTTGACTCATAGTGGCACCGCAAAAAATTAACCTGGATATAGACAAAATAATCTGGATCAAATGCAGGTCAACTTCCATGAAAAATAGTGTCTCATAATTTCAAAACCCACGGATTTGGTTCTTCGCAATCATTAATAGCAAATTCCTACCCAAATGATTCATAAAGAAGGTAAACCAAGCAAGCAATGAAAGAGGTTGAGTTCGTCAGCTATCCTTTTTACTTTCAGAGCGTCATTCACAATGGAGAATAAAAAAGTCATGACCAGATCAATATAAAAATTTATAGTGACAAAAGAAAAAAGATGTGGGAAGTTACGTCAACATCCATGTCTATGTTGAGGGTCTCCAGATGAGGCGAGGCGCGCAAAAGGCTAGCTACTCCATACAAATTATACTTTGTTATGTGTAACTTTAGCGTAAGGCACTTGCATTTCAATTCTGGAAGCTGCACATTATCAAGCTGCAGTTTGAACAGGACCTGGTGCAGTTATCCCACTGAAACTAGTCAAAAAACAGAGAAACGGGAACAAAAAATATAGGAAATGCTACTCTCAAAAACTACTGTTTGCAAGTAGAGGAAAGAAATACTATCTGACTTCAGAAGTTGCCAGAAAACATCCAAAACTACTGTTTTCATGTGTACAGATGTTTTCAATTATATTATATTGCATCCTGCAACTGCTTGATAAGGATCATATAGCGCAACTATAAAGTAACTTTGAGTCAATAACAAACCTCTGCAAACCAAGTCCCAATCGTTAGCTCTGTTACATGTCCCAATTTATGAAGATACTCTTCAACGAGGGTGCAAAAAGCAGCATGATAATCGCGACAACTATCATCCTCAACGTGTCCAAAACCCACCTGGACCTCAGTAAGCTCAGCACTGACCAGAGAAGACATATCTAGTAGCCTACACTTTGTTAGGTGTTTGCCATAATTTTCTTACCATATTTGATTTTACTATCTCTTGAAGGAAAAGGGCAATATAATTACCTTAACTGGGTTTTCCTTTTTGTAAAAGGAAATTATAAATCTCCAATATTTGGCTAGTCCTTTTTCTTGTAGGAAAAGGTTTGTACTTCTATAAATTGAGGATCCTTCCTTCACTTTCAGTAGCATCCACAATGTAGCCATAGGGGGCTTGAGAGTCGTGTCTAGGGGGAGAACTTTACGGGACAAGTGTCAGTGTGTCACTTGTGTTTGCCTCTTCGTGAGGTTGTTCTCTCGATATTTTGTACTCTCTTTTTATTATAGTGGATTGCTCATCTCCGTTGTGGACGTAGGTCAGTTGACCGAACCACGTTAAAATATTTGTGTCTCTTTTGGTAGATTTCTCTTTGTTGTGTGATTTATCGTCGTTCAACGTTTGCTTTGCTACATTCCGCATGACACCTGACTTTTTTCGGTCCTAACACACTTAGGATCTAAAAGATGTCCTGAAATCTTCAAATGCTGAAGATATGGTGCTGCAATTTCCAATGAATGATAATCACCACCTTCTTCATAATACGGCCAAAAGTTGTGCAACTTCAGTGTCTTCAAATTTTTATTACTCCTACCAATTTCCAGAATATGAAAACCATAGAAATCATTCAGTCCCATAGCTTCCAAAGCAGGACAACCAAATAGAATCTTCACAATCAATTCATCATCTAACTCAACTGTCCAAAACTTCATTGTCTTCAGAGATACCCAAAATATAAAAACTTCTTCAGAAAACGCACAATTCAACAACTCTAATGTAAAAAATTTCTTCAGATTGAGATTTTGCAAAATGTAAAATGAGAGTATCAATAGAAGTCCAGAGGTACATCCACTGTTTCGAGAGAAGACACGTTCTGAAAGCATCCTCCATGGGTAACAGAGAGAGAACTTGAACAAGGACTTGCTCCGGAAGATTGCTGATTCGGTCTAGGGTTCCGTCATCTCCGGCGACTGTCTCCGTCATCACTGTGGTGTGCTCTCCTTTTTCTACCATTTTGTTGGTGTGCTCTCCATGGTTTTTTCCGTCCCTCGCTGATATACAGTTTTGATCGAGTATATATACACACACTCCCTCCATTTCAATTTATTTGAATTCATTTGAAAAGAGAGAAAGACTTTTTAAGAAAAGGGAGAAAGACTTTTTGACTTGTGGTGTAAAATGAGTCACACATATTTTGTGTGCAATAAATTATTTTCAAATAAGAAAATAAGTTATTCTTTTTGGCACAGACTAAAAAAGAAATATTTTCACTTAAATTGAAACGGATGGAGTATATATTTATTTATCATGAGATTCAAAAAAATAATTTTGGTATATTATACACAAATTTAATTTTTAAATCACAAGATTCAAAAGTTTTATTTGCCTTCTTCATTAAATTTTGTGTTTAATCAAATTAAGATAATAAAATTGTGTTATCATCCCTTCTAAATAAAAATGTTGAATTTTCCACGCGGACAGATATGTTTTATTTGTTTATTTAAAAAAAAAACACTGGGATAGGGGTAGACAGAAAATAGGGGAGGGGATTACAATGTGGGAAAACGTACCATTATCAACAAGGTAAAAATTTAGATAGGCAACCAACTAAGTAAAGGATATGTTAGAACAAGTGAACAACGACAATGAAGATGGGTTTAATTAAGCACCCCGTATCTATCTATAATCTATAATCTATAATATTATAAAAGTACGAATGTCAAACATTAAATGTTGACTGACAAAAATATCCCCGAAATATTGATCGATCGACATTTATGCCCTTTGAAAGCTCTATTTGTTCTTAAATGAAACAATTCAATATTGGATAAAATTGTAAGATTTCAGATAATAATACCCATTAAGTTGGAACTTCTTAGCTATATGCTCTATTATGAAGTTATTCAGTAAATTAAGGACCCACTGTAATTACATACTTTTAGAAGTTAACTGAGCCACACCGCTGATAATTTTATGTATCTGGAATCCAATCTTCAAAGCATATATTAGGTAAGTTTCTACGTTTTTATGTTTTTTTTACCTTGTATTTATTTAGTATTTACATTAGGTGTGTACAAAGAAAATCGATAAACTATACCAAACAAATAATCTGAATCAAAGCGTGAAAAAAATCGAATGTACACCCCCTAATTTACATTAATAACTATTCTCTGTGTAGTATTGCAAATGATCCCTTTTATATTTGTATTGTATATGTTTCTACATTTATAATCCAAACATACAACCAGAACATATAGTTTTGTTCCATTGATTCAAAGTCATCCTGCTTGGTGCCTTTTATTTATTTTTTTTTTTTAATTCGTCATCTCTTATTAAGTTTTAATTTGGTATTCGTCTGACCCTTGTTCTTCTCACCCAATTTTAGATTGATGAGTTGTAAGTTTTTAAAAACTAAACTTTTGATTTTAAATATATTAATAGAAGAAAAAAAAAGGAGTCTTAGGATTACTTTGATAGAGTAAACAAGTTAGAGAACAATCTCTTTTTTCTAGAGACACTAAAAAAGGAGTCCGTTTGAGAATTGATTTGAGTTGTCAGAAGCGTATAAAACTTTACTTATATAGACACAAAAACTTAGTTGTTTTCAACATACTAGATAAGTAAATATTAGTATAAAGTCTTAAATATTGGAGTACAATTTTATCCAACATATAATTATCTTATTTAAGAAATTAGCAAACTTTTGAAGGTTATAAAAATCAACAAAATTTTTAGAATTATTTTTGTGTAAATCATCAAGGAAAAAATACATAATTTATAAGTGCACCCAACATTAACAAAAATAGAATCATATACAAATAAAATATAGTTTCTTGAAAACTATAATAGTAATGAAATTTTCAGTTGCTCTTTCACATAACAGACTAAAGATTTATGTGAGATATGCATCTAGAGACTGGTACATTATATGAGCTAAAGTTTCGACATGTTGGTCTTTCATCATTAAAACTTAGGCCAGGGTTATTTTAGTCTTTTTCCATTAAATGTTCAATTCCCCACCCCCAACTCCGTAGACCCCGACCTACCACCCTTCCTGCTCTTACCCATTTTGTCGCACACAATGTTCCCCTATATTATATATGTTCCAAGAAAAACATTTTCCTTCTTACCAAACAAAGCCTAATTTGTATCAGCAATCAGGTGATCACGTATGATTCAATATACTAACTGACAACAAAATCCTAAAGCACACAAGTATATGGTTCCCTTATTTTACGAAGAAAAGAAACCAAGTATATCATAATCAAGCATAAAAATGCTTATTAAGTTTTGTTAGGGCAACACATGCCTCTTGGGAAAACGATACATACAAAAAAAGAGTCAGTGGTGCAATGTAACAAGCAGAAAGCCAATAACAAGATAATCATGTGCCCAGGGCCAGCACCAGTCTTCTGCTTTTCAGGAAGAAAAATCAGAAGCCAGAAACTTCATACCTTTCCATAAGCTTTACTCGTTCAAAGATAAGTGACCTTAGCCCCAAAAAAATTTTGGTTAAAGAAAATAAAACTGAGGGGCTGCATGAGGAAGTAGAATCAAAATTCCCCATGCCTGTGAAATAACCATGACAGAGGAATAACATAACTTAAAAGGAAAAGAAAACACTTATCCCCGACAAAACAAAATTCATATCCCAACAAAATCAAGCTGCCAGCTTAAATGACAGTATAATTCTTTTCCCCATTTTGTTCTCGTTTATTGTGTGTCTATTCCTGAAACGTCATTGCCATCGGCAACAGTAATGACTATACTAATTGATTGCTTGAAGAAGCACAATAGCTACCAACCCTGGGATTCACTCTTAACTCCACCACAAAACAGTAAACTCTTTAACTTGGATTTCCAACTGGCATTGGCTGCACATGCTGAGCACCAGCTTGTCCGCCCATCTCGTTGCCAAACCGCTCAGATGGAGTACTTAATTCAGCAGATGATGATATACTAAGATATGCTTCGGCAGTTCCGTGTCTTATAGTCTTATCATCAAATGCAACACGTTGGAGATTTTCTGCTAGAAAATCAGGACTAGACTTTTGTGGAGATTGAGGACCTGCCATGGTTGAATTCTGAACTGATGGTGGTATGAGCCAACGCTTCCAGTCATTTCTCCGCCTTAACTTTTCGCCCTACAATGCAAGGAAGAAAAAGTTTAAAACCCTAACAGTTAAAGAGGCAAATACTACCAAAGTACTTTTATACTAAATTCTAATATTCTTAAAACCATTCTCCTAGTTCTGAAGCATAAAGCACCTAAATAGGTCCATGCAATAGGGTAGATGCAAATAATACCCAAGTATTTTCATGGAAAAAAAATGTTAAACCGAAAAATTGCTCAACTCTTTTTTTTTGTGTGTGTGATAACCAAGAAATCCCGGAGGGGCAATGGCGCACATGTTCAAAACTCAGTGGTTTAAGCAAATTCCTAATTCTGAAGCACTAAATATCTCAATCAGCCTAGGCATCAGCAGAAAGACACTATATTATTCAAACAGCACCTGTGAACAAGGATGATTTACAAACCATTATTTTGTTTCTAGCAGGACCTATTCCGAAGAATGTGGTGGACTTTGTATAAGGAAATTGAATACTTGAAACCATTCACAAGGGTAACACGAACTAGGTCTACTTAAGATTCCATGTTCACATCTCTAAGGTCTTTAATAAGTGCTCATTGATGCATTTAAGTTTCCATTCTTTTAGAACACAAGCACTTTGCCAAAAACTCAAATATAACATAGAATTCCTTTTATGTTTGCCAAAGAAAGTGGAAACTAAAGGTCTATAAAGACCACAAACCATAGAAGGGATACCTGCACTTCTACAGCAGTAGAGGACCTCATAACGTCGAGTATCAGTTGTATATTATCTGTCAGCTGCATTACCTGCAAAAATGGCTGAAAATAAGCTTTTTTACAGCAAACAAAGTTACCGCATAGAGTGGTTAAGGCACGCATGTAAGTGGAGGCCACACTAAGATAAAATCAAGAAACATGGATCTGAAAGGATATCCAAAGACTTTTCCCTCCGCCTTCACTCAACCCAAAAGATTTATCATCCACCTTATACCACTTCAGTCGCAGCAATAAGGACATAGAGAAGTGAGAACTATCACAAACACATGATTATACATATAAAACAGCATATTGAACTAAAAGCATACAGTCAAGTGCTAACTCCCTAAAATGTTGAACAGATTAGAATCCTTTATAGTATCTCAGAATATAAACTATTTAGTGCACAAGCATGTCAGAAAATTTGAGTTAGTGTTATCTCTCAATATAAATAGGTGTGTCTTGTATTCCATTTTCGTCAAGTCATCAATACGACATACATCTCCTCACTTCTCTTATTTACTGACATATTTAGACAGCCCTTCGTATGATTCTCAGCTGTCAATAACTTCGAGCAAAGATTATACTGATATTTCAATTTATACTCCGTGGGCAACAAAAGTTCAAGAAAGCAGGGCCAACAATAACCATCAAGAAATGTACTGACGGTTGGATCACCTTGTAGCTGAGAACAACAACAACAACAACATATCCAGTATAATCTCACATAGTGGGGTCTGCGGAGGGTAGTGTGTACGCAGACCTTACCCCTACTTTGTGGAGATAGAGAGGATGTTTCCAATAGACCTTCGGCTCAGGAAAGCATAAGCATCACATTAATGAAAAGAAAAAGAAAAGAAAAGAAAAACAAGAAGGGACAACACCGAGAAGACATGTAAAAGCAGCATAAATAACAAGAAAATAGTAATATGACCGAAAATGCAAGAAATGACAGGTAGTGTCACCTTGTAGCTGAGAGCATCAACATTCCATCAAAAAGGCAGTCACTCAACATTGCCCAGTTTGTAACACAAAATGTAGAACATTGGTGAAACCAGGAATGTCATATGCAAACAGTCATTTTCTACTCATAGATAAGTTTCAATGTAGTATAACTTAAACTCGAAAATATTGAGAGAAGATATAAATACCATCCGAAATTTCACCCACTTTCTAGTTAAATCCTTTGAAGCAACTTTCGCATCTTCTCCTTCCGAAAAGATAAGGTAAAGAATTAAACTTCCAATTTGAATATTCATTCAATTAATTAACTCCTTCACAAAATCACAGATCTCTTATCTTCTCCTAGCAAACATGTTTAGGGAAGATTAGTGTTTTTGTAAGAAATAGAAGACTCCTTTTAATGCATTTATATTTACTACTACTAGATCATTATTTCAACTGATGACTTTATTTGATAAGTATTTCAACTCATGCCTTGCCTCAATCAGGTAGTAATTTCAGATCAGAGTCTCTTTCTCTTTTACAGCATCAAATCATACCCTTCCAAAGTTTACATTGCTCATTATCAGCACCTTTGTCTCCTCTTTGTCCCCGTGTTTTTAAAAGCTCAAAAAAGGTGAAAAAGCGACAAGGTGCATGGAGAGAAGCTCACTATTTAAGAAAACTATAAAGTATCAAACATCTAAGAGAGTAGTACAATAAAAATAAAATGGAATTAAAAAAACTACTTTCGACATCCATTGTACAATAATGATGATCTTAATCCAACTCCTCAAAGGAGAGATTCCCAAAAAAAGACCGAAATCACTTTGTACGCCATTGTTTGAAGCAAACTTCTCTGAAGCATGACTTTACGCATGAAGCAATAACCCTTTGCTTCACATTGCTTCATTGTTTCATAGTTTTTAATTGCGCTACTTCCGCCCAATTGTTAGCCTTCAATAAATTTAACTCACCTTCAAGAAAACCTGCCTCTGCTCTGTGTACCTCCAATTTTTTCCTAGACTTTCTTGCATTATCCAGGTTAAAACATATTTGTTCTTCCATTTAAAACACAAAGAACTTGATGCTACCTACACCACAGAAATCACCTCTCTTGTATCACTATAAGTATTCCTGCCTTCTTCACCCCTTTCTGAAAGCAATAAACCCTTGAATTAACCTAAAGAGTCACATTTGAAAGATTCGCACACATAGCTATAACTTCCACACTCCAAAGAGTGCTATGCTTGTGACTTTTTTACATAACCTTGTTCATCTGATTGGTCTTGAGTACTTAGGATCCCTTTTGCACTCAAAACACATTCTGTCTACCTGCTACTCACCACAGCTACTTGTTTTAAGACACATCCTAATATCTACTATCAATCATAAGAATGTGTGATCTGCAGATAAAAACTATCTGTAAAGGGAATAAGAACTTCAGAATCAACCAACCATTAACTATAGACTCCACAAATAACAGAATAACCTGTAAAGCTAAGTATTCAAATTATGCATATGCTGACATGCATAGTACCCTGAATAACTCTACTTATCATGACTGTGATCAAGTACTGCGCCTATCCTAAATGGCTTGCCCTACAAGCAATAAGAATAAATAAGGGGATGGACATCTAACCTAGTGAAGAAACAATTGCATCATGGAACAAATGACAGAAAAAGCAGAACCAATGGTTTAATGACATTATTACGTCAGCGCGCACTTACGTGATAATATATTAACCAAGAGTGCGCATGAAAGCACAGTATGGTGGTCACTGACCTCTTGCTAGAATCACTCAATTTCAAAACACAAATCTGTTAACCACTTTCCATGAGCTCAAGAGTTCATTATATAATATAAGGACGCTGATGTAGCTTGACATATTTACTGCAACAACAAATTACTAACTACTGATGAAATCGATTGCAATGCCAGAGATTCAGTCCAACCACATATCACTATACCAGCCAGCCTTCAAATGACCAAAATTAGAACAGCTTTGTGGAAAAAATACAGCATTTAAATCAACAACCAACAACAGCACGCGTATAAAACTTCATATACACTTAAGACATGCTTACTACAAAACGAATCATAGCTGCAATCAGCAAGCCTATACATCCTGAGATACTGCTTCTTTCTTCATTCTATTATCCGGTCAAAAGGGTCAAACTATGCAGGGATATTTTCTCCCTAAGGAAGAAGTTAGAAGTTCACATTAGTTTTAGTTTACTTTCTTTTTCTTTCCCATAATACTCTTAAGAGGGGAAGAAAACAACATTGATAAGAGAGTAAAAACAGAGAGGCCTCTTGTTTGAGGAAAAGATATCATTGGCGCTTCCTAACCCCTAAAAAGGAGCTAAGGTCATCAACCAGGCTCAGAAACATTGTTAACAGTTGCCGACAACAACATGAATTAAGCTATGGAGATGCATTTTCAAAAGAATGAGCTACTCGTACTACAGAAAATATCAGCCAAGCACTAAGGATCAAGCAAACACATATGTACTAACAGAACTCCCCTTACGAGAAATGACATTTAATTCAAACCAACTTACTTTCTTGAAGCCTGCTATTAGCGTAACGGGAACCCATCCTTGTTCATCCATGTTCCGTCGCAAGAATGTATCCTTAATTAAATTTTCATCACTACAGCAAAATATAGGGACAAGAAGAGTTTAGAATACCAATAAATTTATGGCAGCTACTAAATAAGAGCAATTACAAGCAAATAGAACAAAGAAGTGTCTACCTGAAATAATAATCTATCTGATTCACTATTTTGGTGTGCATCTGGGGATCTGGAACATGAAAGAAGAAAGGTGGCACAGGAGAAAGCATAGGCATTCTAAATGAATCAGGCAGTGGACCTGGAAAATAATATACAGGTGCAACTTCTGCATATTGGTATAAGTATCAGTAGAGAGACAAAATGGGCTTAGTAACTCAGCAAAATAACTCAAGAAGTAACACATCTCACCAGGGTAAACCATAGGAGCTCGGTAGGGCTGCACAGGCATGTGTGGAGGTATAAAAGGTGGAGAAGTATGAGGTGGGCCTCCCATAAATGGCCTTGCTGGAACTCTATGTGGCTGCATGGGCGCATCCCTATTCCCCCAACCTCTGTGGGGTTTCCAATCCTGATTTCCACGTTCCTGATCACGCCTACCCCCATAACCATGATTATAAGTGCCATCTCCACGGGGGTGTGGACCAACATTGCCTCTCCTGTTTGAGGTTCGTTGATGTTGGTGCTCATTTCCACCATGTGATTGAGATCCAAATCCTCCCGACTGTCCACCATCCCTATGACTAGTATCCCTTGAAGAAGACTCAGCACCAAAATTTCCTGACTTCCCAGAATTATTAGTTACTATTTCCACCTCAGAACCCTGCGCCTGTTGCTGAGGAAAACCTCCATTGGCTGATGCATTATGGTTTGAATAGCCACCTCCTCGCTTCATAGACCTTTGGCGGGTGGGACCAACATGGTTCGAAATTAAATTAGGGTTTGCATTGTTAGTGTTAGCTTGCCTATGAGATGATGATGTCATTTCCGTGCCCTACAAATCCACACATTTACATATACATGAGCTTTTAGAACTACCGTGGATTATTAACTCATAAGTATATGACACACACAAAATAAAACAACGAAAACTGAGAATCAGAGTGCAGATAGAGCAAAAACAATAATAACTACTATGCCTCGATCCTAATGTAGTTGGGATCGGCTATATTAATCCTCAATATCCATTTCATTCCAAAAATCAGTTAGAGCAATGTATACAGAAAAGTAGCATTGATGAATGGGGTTTTAATAACCTATTAATCCTCAATATCCATTTCATTCCAAAAATCAGTTAGAGCAATGTATACAGAAAAGTAGCATTGATGAATGGGGTTTTAATAACCTGTGATACGGAAACTGATCCGTCAGAGAGAGCTTTGAGTGAATCAGAAGACGGCGATTTAGGTGAAGCCTTAGTGGACTCAGAGAGAGCAGGCCAAGAGACAGCACCCATAACTGGACTGACCTCAGCTGCACCATTTGACGGTTTACTCCAAGCCTGCTTTTTAGACACATTGTTGTTGCTATTATCAGAGCTCTCAAGCTGAGCTTCTGTAGTAGCACTACCAGCTGTAGCCACGTCATCAGAAAGCGTATAATCAGACTGAACGATTTGCTCAGAAGAAGCCGGAGGAGAAAGTGAAGGTGGAGGAGGTGAAGAGGAAGCCGCCGCCACGGCGGATTCTGATTCGCCACTGCGAACAATCTGCGTCCAAGTCGAGGAAACGCCACGCGCAGCGGCTGATGATCGCCGATGATACTGTGGGCTGTTGAGACCGCCGGCGCCGGTGTCTGGGTTATTATTCCGGTGAGAATGATGAGCCGGAGTTGGAGCCGCTGTAGCCATCAAAACTAGGGTTTCTTTCTGTTAATCCAAACGCTTCCAAAAATAAAAAGTAATCTCCCAAAATCGAAGTAATTAGTCTCTACACTTGAAAATCCGTTAGTTGATTACTATTCCTAAAATAAATAAACCAAAAAATTGAACCGATCAAAATTTCTACACGGAAAGTGAGAGATAAGCAGATAAGTAATATATAGAATCAGAGAAATCGATAAATGCAAGTAAAACGTTAAGAGAGTATAACTGACTAAAAATCAAAAGCCGCAAAAGAAGTGATTTCGACGATCACTCGGCTTGCACAAAGAGACGAGTTTTCTCTCTCCTCTCCTCTCCTCTCCTTTGTGTTTCTCTCTCTAACTATTGCTTAGCAGTAGAGAAAAGCAACTCGGATTGTTCTACAGAATAATAATAAAACTACGAAATTACCCTATTGTGAAAAAGGCAGTTTCACCGGCATGGTTTGATTGGTCCAAGCTGGCAATTATTTCATCACTACTTAATTTCATTGGATTGTGACTTTAAGTACCGACCTTTCTTTTTATATATACCCATGAATCAGTAGATTCTTAGCACAAAGAATCGGGTGATCCTTTTCGTAATCGAGTCGAATCTAAAATTTCCGTTATTTTTTATTTTGATAATTCAGCATAAGAGTCCATATATTACTTTATCTTTCAAGTTTTTGATATATTTGATTTAACTCTAATATATATGTCAATCGACTTTTATACTTTTAAAATCCAAAAGTTACTATTATTATAAAAAAGCAATTGCATATTGAATAAGATTGTAATGCTTACACCTTTACCACATATTTAGAACTTTAAGGATAATACTTTTTTTAATAAACTAAGTTATCCTTACTTGACTATAATTATAAAATGTGAATCCAAAAACTAAACAAATTAAACTTTCCTTTTGCCCAAGTAATTATAACAATAATAATAAATCAAGTGATTTTTTATAAGTGGGGTCGGAAAATAAGATGAATACAACCTTACTCCTATCCTGAAAGAATAAATAGGTTATTTTCGTTAAACTCTTGAACGACTCTTGCCCAAATAACTATAATTGTAACGTGTGAATCCAAAAACTAAACAAACTAGACTTTCCTCCTGCCACGTGGCAATTTCCAAACCCAATATCATATTCTTTTCGTGAGAGTTGGTACGTGACTTTACAATGTGGTAGTTCAAATTGAAGTTTAAGATGTCATAGTCAAACTTCATATCATTGGCTTAAATTTTAATACGGAAAATGGTCTTATATGTATCTATACTACTGTAAATTGTTTAAATTTGTTCCCGTTATATTATCAGGCCATAAAACCCTTAACTGTCTTACCATCCACACATTTATCCTTAAGTGGACGGGGGCCACGTGGCAGTCATTCGTGCGTTGTTTCCCTCTAGTATCGTTTAGACTCGACTCAATCCATATTACTTGATACTCAATCCAAATTAACATGTAAAATATAACTCAAAAAACTCATTTCATTCATTTTCTCTTCTTTGTCTTTCACTCTAGAACTCTCTAAGCTCTCTCTACGTACTCATGATGCACTTCCGCACTAAAATGTGCAAGATCTTACAAGTTTATTTGGCGGTCATTTAGGTGCGTAGGCGCAACTGTAGAGGGGACTTTATAGTGAGCTTCATTCCATGCTACGCTTCACAACACAGAGTCTCCATCATAATTATTTACTTTATCCTGTTTATCTTGTATTTCAGACAGATGTTGTATTGGTACTGTACTTTTTAGTAGATGCTCATGCACTTGTGACACTGAATTTTGGGGGTTCCTAGTAGATGTTCATTATTGTAGTTCACGTTATTATTATCATTTCACTCTATGATGTATTTATATTCAGAATTTGGTAAGGAAAAGCACACGTTTCTATGAGTGCCAGATTTTACTCTACTTTTTTAGTGGGATTCATGATTTTAAAAATAATAAAATGAACAATAAAGTTAGTAGTTCACTGTTTGCTTGCCTAACGGCGACGTTAGGCGCCATCACGACCTATAGTGGATTTTGGGTAGTAACATTACAATTGGTTTCATCTTCCATTTTATTTTTAATTTAATTACTTGTTGTTCTTAGATCATTCGTATTGAATTAAATCACATATCCTTTGAACCGCGTACAAATTTTAGTTGTTACTCATTTTTTAGGGTAAACACTATTAAAGTTATACTTCACAACAATGGTGAGCCAATGATAGAAATCAACCAGTGGTATAACAAGGAGGTATTTGTCACGACCCCAATTTCCCTCCTTAGGATGTCGTGATGACACCTAGTCTCTACGACTAGGTAAGCCTAACATTTTATTACAACTTGACAGGTAGTTTCCCCCCACAAAGTTAAGAAAGATACATACCTCAACTAGGCCAGTTCAACTCTCGGAAATAGCTTTTCCCTTAAAATTCTTCTCCACACGGATCAAATCTAACCATCGACTTAATATCATCAAACAATGCAAGAAAAATCAATTACAATAGATAAAGCTGAGATCTTTACACTTTTCTCAAAAAGTCAACAAAAGTTAACCCGAGGCCCGCCCGGTCCAAACCCTTGTCCAATGGTAGATTCTGACTATCCATGAACCCACGAGTTCATATATGTGCTTAGTTTCAAAAGCCGGGTCCAAACCGACTCTCAAAACTCGAACTCTTATTTTTCTAAAACTTGACAAGGTTTCACAATTTTTCACTCTGATTCACATAATTTTGATGTTGAAATCTAAGATATATTGATGGAATATAATTGGAATAGATTAGAATTACTTACCCAAAGTTTGTAGATAAAAATCCCCTCTCCAAATCGCCTTCTACCGAGTCTACAGTTCTAAAATGAGAGAATTTGTTGAAAAAACCCGTCTCCCAGCCCTTTGTACCAGCTGTAGTTGTTGCATTTGCGACACAGGGTTCGCATTTGCGAACACTGACAGCCTCCTTTATTATCGTAATTGTGACAAGAGTCTTCGTAATTGCGAATCTATGAACCTCACTAAAGTGAAGAAATGTTCGCAAATGCAAACTAAGTCAAAAGTCGACAGACTTTGCAAATGTGAAGGGGAAGTCGCAATTGCGATATCTGAGCCCCCACTATCACCTTCGCAATTGCGAGGTTGGTGCCCACAATTGCGATAACTGAGCACCATCAGCACCGGTAGTTCATCTCAGTTCAAAACCATTTTGAAACATGTCCGAAACTCATCCGAGCCCTCGGGGCTCCAAACCATACATCCACACAAGTCTAAAATTATCATACGAACTCACTCGCGCTATAAAAAATAAAAATAACATCTAAAACTATGAATCAAACACTAAAACGCATGAATTTCAAACTAAAGTTCAAGAATCTCTATAATTACAACTAAACGTCTGAATCATATCAAATCAACTCCAAATGATACCAAATTTTACTGACAAGTTCTAAATAGCATAACAGGCCTATTCCAAGTCCCAAAATCAAATCCAAAACTCCATAGCTAAAATTCAACCTACGGTTAAACTTTTCATCATCAAATTGCCAAATTTTGGAAGAACATCATAAATCAAACTACGGACTTTCGAATTTAATTCCGGGCATATTACCAGTCCAAAATTATGATACGAAGCTAGTGGAGCCATCAAAATACTGTTCCAGAGTGATTTTAGTAAAAGTCAAAGTTTGATCAATATTTCTAACTTAGGTTTCTAAGCTAAAAATCAAAGGGTCCAAAAACAACTCGAAAGCTTTCCGGAAAACTGACCAACCCGCAAGTTATAAAACCATAAATACACATGTGTAAAGCATAAAAAGAAAAGGTAATATGGTACAATTACACAAAAACGGTCGACCGAGTCGTTACAGTACTTTTGCTGACTTATTGACACAAGATCCAGCCTGGTAAGAGAGAAAAGTTTTGAAAAATTGAACCATCTCAAGCAATGGAGCCACCAGAGTTTGTGAAGTTGGCTGGCAGACCTAATGTTAAGAGAGATAGGCAAAAGTATGAGGCAATTAAAAGAGAAAGAGTGTAGTCATGGTCCTAAAAAGGAAGAATCATGACTTGTAGAAATTTTGGAGAAACAACTCATAATGCTAGGACTTGTGGTAAGGTAATTGTTTATACAATTTGAACTTTAAAGCATTAAAGTTTTAAATGCTAGGACATATTTGTATTTTCTAACTTGTCTTTTTAACATCAACCAAAGGGAAAGAGGCAAAGAAATAGTGGAAGAACTAAGTAGGTTGTCACCAGTTCAACACTTGAAGCAACAAAATCAAAAGGAAAGTAGCAGAGGAAGATGCCAAGTTGTTTGATAGATCATGAAACTTAAATAAGTCAGGACAGTTCAGCACCTCAAGTTGAACATGATATCAATTGTTCAACACCTTAAATCATTCAACCAAGTCAGGCCAGTAGTCTTAGGTTCATGCCAACACCTAGAGTTGGGGGTATTGGACGATCAAGTATGGATCAAGACTTTGAGTTTCCAGTTGGACATGAATAAGATGTTGTTCTTAGGCCAAGAGTTATATCAGAAGTCAATGAAAGGCTCATGATGAGAACATGTACAAATACCAGCTGGAACAAGGTCAATCAACTTCACTAGTGATTACACTAGTGTTAATATTCCAACAGATCTGCCATACTCAGCACCAACATTACAGTGGGAGGTGAAAGCTAATATAACTGTAAATTAGTTGAAAAACAAGGGCAAGAGAGAAATGGGTAGCTGAAATCAGGGGGGGAGGGGATGAAGACAAAGCTGGAATTTTTGTGCTTTGTGTGTGATGTATTTACTACAAACTTAATGATAGTTTTCTCTCATTTAGTATTCCGTTAATGATGGTTCTGAATGTTGAAATTGGATGTCATATTATGATCTAGGATGTGTAAGTTTTTGGTGATGTAATTACTGTTTTTGGTGTGTATGTTTTTGGTGATGTAATTACTGGATTTGGATGTCATATTAATCTAACTGATTTTTTGAAGTTGTAAGTTGCTATATTGGAGTTATAAGTTCTAAGTTGTAAGTTATATATTGTAAGCATTGTGTTCAAGTTCCTGTTATGATCCTTGTGTTAATTGTTTAACCGAATACATGTATTCAATGAAACTGGAAGAAAATATGTATTCAGTTAAAGCTTTGCCGAAGGAAACACATGCCTCACCAGATAAGGGTGTAACAAGCTATTATGAAGTGCCAATAGCTTAAAGTTCTAAGTTGTAAGCAGTGCCTATAGCTGATTAGGACTTGTAGCACAACTAGTACATAAATAATTACGCACAATTCAAATTGAAGACGTTCATCATTGTATTACAATAACTTGAAACATATATTAACAATTGATGACATTGTTTTACAATGGCTACAAACATCAAAAGTCAGTGGATAGGAGCATAAAAAATAGTAGATATAAACATCTAAGTTTTACAAGAACTAGGAATATCAATATGGAGTAGATGCTATCTTACTTTAATATTTACTTGATCCACATTGCCGCAACAAATCCAACAAAAAATGTAACTGAAATCCAAATAAACATCTTCATCTTAACCATTTTATCTTTGATTTCCCTTGCTTTGTTAACTTTAATATTTTTGCAGCCTCCAAAACTTCAACTTTTTTCAATAATTTGTCCATTTCTAACTTGCATGACTCCAACAGTTGATTCAACATATTGATTTTAACATTAGCAACATTCAATTTACAGTGCAACATATTATTATTTATCAACGCTCGATCCGGAAAGGACTCGTCTTGCTATTCCCAATATCCACATGACTCATTCTAACGATGATGAACAATAATTACTTACAAGAAATAAAAATTCAATTTTTGTACAAAACAATTAACAAACTAAACACATGAATTTTTTTAACTTACTTAAATTTTAGCACATTTAGAGAATCTCCTTTCGAAATTTTGAGGTGTGGTCGATCGGAAGTGGTTGGCAATCTCTCCATAATAGCACCTCCTATTTGATGTAGCACTAGAATCCGACATTTGACACACTTTTACCACCACCAACAAAAAAGGAATTAATGATGAATTTTGTTGAAATCGGCAGTCTTGATGGAGCTTTTTATACATAGAGGGTTTGATGGAGTTGGCAGTAGGAGTATGACTTAGGGTTGGAGTTTCTTTTGAGTTATATTTTACGGGTTAATTTGGATTGGGCATCAGGTAATAGGGATTGGGTCGAGTCTAAATGATACCAGATGGAAAAAGGCACGAATGAGTGTCACGTATCCCCTCCGTTCACTTAAGGGCGAATGGTAAGACGGTAAGGGGTTTTATGGTCTGATAGTATAACGAGGGACAACTTTAAACAATTTACATAGGATATGGACATATCAAACCATTTCCGATTTCAATATGAATATTAAACTAGTTAATCTCCATTTAACATATGATGCAGTATATTCAGAATTAGATACAAGCACTATTTTGCTCAATCTTATAGCTAAGAAAAATTTGAATAAGTAAAGTCAAAAAACAAATCGAAAAAAGAATTAAATTGAACAAACTGTAATACAACAACAAATTAGAAAATCGGATGCGCACCCCTCATTTTATTCATTTATCCAACCTTAATATCAAACGTCTTTAAAACACATTTCAAAGGTGAAAATGTTACAATAAATGAATTCCAATCTTAATAACTTCATAATTATTACTTAATAATGCACATATGTAATAAGCTATCTCAAACACCATTTGTCATATGAATCCCTCCAATTGAAGAAAAATATTAAAAAATTGAATCTATCCGTCTATATTTATATCTATCTATCTATATCTATATTATTATAAAAACACGAATATTAAAACGCTAAATGTTGAACAACGAAAATATCCCTAAAATATCGATGTTTATACCCTTCAAAATATATTAATTTTTCAACGAAATTTGTATTGGATTAAATTGTAATATTTAAGACTCTGAAATCAATTAAAATTGTGATAAAAACCTACAAAGCGCGTATACCATGTATTGTATTCTAATAAAACACAACGTCATATGAAATTTCTTATCCTAATTCGGAAACGTATCGTCCTTTATTTTACTTTTTGTAGTAATTGAACTTATTGGAATCACTTTTATATTGAACTCCTTCGCCAATCCTCCCATCTTCAATTTATAATCCCTTCATTAACGCTCTTGATAGTTAACAAGAAACAAAAAAAATTTGTACATGCTTCTATTCGTATTGAACCTTATTTATTTATTATGAAAGCACAAATGATAAAATGTGAAATGTGGATTGATGAAAATTTTCTCTAAATGTTGATCGAATTTTAGGCTTTTTGAAAGATAAAATAGTTTTTTAAAAGAAATAATTTAATATTAGATAAAATTGTATTGTTATATTTAAGAATCCAATATCTAAAATTTTAAAATTTTGAATTCAACTAAAAGTAATATTTTATCTGTAACTTTAAGCATGTAGGAAAAACCTGCATGTATTTTAGGAATTCCAAAAAAATATATATTATATTCTACTGTTCCAAATAGGATTAGAAACTGCGAAAAGAACCAACAACATTTTTAAAATAAATTAAATTTTAAATTCCTGGCAACAAATCACTTTCCATAATTAATATTATCATGTATATGACTTATAAGGGAATTTTATTATTTGGATTTATTTTCCACAAATAAAAAGTGCCATTTTGTTTCATTAGTCATTTTTAGGTAGAAAATATGGAGAAAATCTTTGGTCGGTCAATGATTACGCGTTGGAAAAATATACAACATATTTCAATCAAAGATTATATTTTTTGTTTTAACTCATTTTTTATTTAAAATAAAAATGTTAGAAAGTCTGAAATACAAGATTATAAATAAAACCAAGCAATAGAATTAGCATTTCTAACATTGCAATTAATTTATAAAAGAATACACTCACTGGGTATTTCAAGATGTGCTCTCTAGACAATGAAGCATAAATATACTTATATAAAGAATTTTCAGAGTATTATATCTTAAACTCTCATCGAAACGGAGATAAGAAGAAAAAAAAAGTACATAATTGGTCGAATTTGTCACTCGTTTTGAAAGTAAATTCTGTGTTCCGGGGTCTTAAAAACCTCTTTTTGTCTCACCTCGATTTGCGTGCGCAGTCCAGGCGCAATTCCGAAAAGCTTTTATGTGAAATCTAAGTAAAATAAGGAAATTGACCTTTAAAATTGATTAAAGTTGACTTTGGTCAACATTCTTGGTAAACGGACCCGGATCCGTGATCTGACGGTCTCGTAAGGTCCGTAGTAAAATATGAGACTTGGGCATATGCCCGGAATTGAATTCCGAGGTCCCAAGCCTGAGAAAAGAATTTTTAAAGAAAATTATTTGCTGGAAAATATAAAGGCTTTTAGAAGTGAATTGATGAAATTTCTTAATGGTATCGGGCCCGTATCTTGGTTCCGGAGCCTGGTACAAGTTTAAAATATAATTTGGTTGAATATGTGGAATTTGGTAAGAATCGGAGTTCGTTTGGTATAAAACGGACCTACAATTGAGAAAATAGAAATTTCAATGTTCTTGAGTGATTTCATGAATTTGAGGTTTAATTCATAGTGGTTGATGTTATTTTGAAGATTTGATCGCACGAGCAAGTCCGTATGATATTTTTGGACTTGCGTGCATGTTTGGTTTGGAGCCCCGAGGGCTCGGGGTGAGTTTTGGATAGGCCACGGAGTGAATTTGGACTTAGGAAACTTTTAGCTGGCATCTGGTATTTTTGCCCAGGCCTCTGATCTCGCAATCTGGCTTCGCAATTGCGAAGTGGACAAGCTTGGTAAATGCGACCCCAGTGTCGCAAATGCAAACCAAGCCTGGACAGGCCCTTTTCGCAAATGCGAACGCTGGCTGGGAATTGCGAAGCCCACCCCATCGCAAATGCGACATTTCCTTCGCAATTGCGAAGATGACAGGATTCCAAAGGGTTCGCAATTGCGAACCCCTGGTCGCAAATGCGACATCAGAGACCTGTTAAGTGGGATTTGAGACGGGATTCTTCTTCATTTTTACAACTTTTAAAACCCTAAAACATCTTTGGGCGATTTTTCAAGGGCACCAACTCTTCCAAATCATTAGTAAGTCATTTCTAACTCGTTTCTTTCAATCTAATCCATCTTTTTACATGATTTCATTTCAAAATCAAGGGTTTTCATGGGAAATTGGGTGATTTTGAGTAGAACTTAGGATTTTCACATTTTGGGCATTTGGACCTCGATTTAAGGTCCGATTTCAAAACAAATTATATATTTGAGTTCGTGGGTGAATGGGTGATCGGGTTCTGGTTCGAACTTCAGGTTTTGACCAAGTGGGCCCGGGTCAGGTTTTGACTGTTTGAGAAAATCATTAGAAAACCTATTCTCATGCATTAGAATTGGTTTATTGAGCATTTATTGATATCGTTAAGTAAATTGTGACTAGATACAAGGGAATTGGAAGTGAAATCGAGGGGTAAAACGGTAGTTGAGGATTCATGAGAAGAATTATCTAGTTCATGATTTGGAGTTAGCAGCCATTGTTCACGCGCTAAAGATTTGAGGCACTATTTATATGGCGTGTCATGTAAGGTGTTCACGCATCACAAGAGTCTGTAGTACTTGTTCAAGCAGAAGGAGCTAAATTTGAGGCAGAAAAGGTGGTTGGAGCTGTTGAAAGACTATGATATCACCATCTTATATCATCCGGGGAAGGCCAATGTAGTGGCCGATGCTTTGAGTAGAAAGTCAGCCAGTATGGGCAGTTTTGCGTATATTCCGGTCAGTGAGAAACCGCTTGCTTTGGATGTTCAGGCTTTAGCCAATCAGTTCGTGAGGTTGGATGTTTCTAAGCCCAACCGTGTGTTAGCTTGTACAGTCGCTCGTTCTTCATTATTTTAGCGTATCAGAGATCGACAGTATGATGATCCTCATTTGTGTGTCCTTATGGACACAGTGCGGCACGGTAGTGCCAAGCAGATTACATTAGGAGATGATGGAGTTTTGAGGATGCAGAGTCGAGTTTGTGTGCCTGATGTGGATGGACTTTGAGAGTTGATTCTAGAGGAGGCCCATAGCTCTCGGTACTCTATTCATCCTAGCGTCGCTAAGACGTATCAGGATTTGCGGCAGCATTACTGGTGGAGGAGGATGAAGAAGGATATTGTTGCATATGTGGCTTAGTGTTTGAATTGTCAGCAGGTAAAGTACGAGCATCAGAGACCTGATGGTTTGTTTCAGAGGATTGAGATTCCTAAGTGGAAGTGAAAGAGTATCACTATGGACTCGTTGTTGGACTCCCACAGACTCAAAGAAAGTTTGACGCAGTGTGGGTTATTGTAGATAGGCTCACCAAGTCAGCGCATTACATTCCTATGGCAATTTCTTATTATTCTTAGCGGTTGGCAGAGATCTATATCCGGGAGATTGTTCGTCTTTATGGTGTGCCCGTGTCTATCATTTTTAACCAAGGTGCGCAGTTTACCTCGCATTTCTAGAGGGCAGTTCAGCGTGAGTTGGGCACACGGGTCAAGTTGAGCACAACATTTCATCCTCAGACGGACGACATTCCGAGCGTACTATTCAGATTTTTGGAGGATATGCTCCGAGCTTGTGTTATTGACTTTGGAGGCTCGCGGGATCAATTCTTGCCTTTAGCGAATTTTGCATACAACAACAGCTATCAGTCGAGCATCCAGATGGCTCCGTATGAGGTATTATATGGTAGGCGGTGTCGGTCGCCGGTTGGGTGGTTTGATCCGGGAGAGGCTCGGTTGTTTGGTACGGATCTAGTATAGGATGTCTTGGACAAGGTTAAGATCATTCATGATCGGCTTCGTATAGCTCAGTCCAGGCAAAAGAGTTATGCCGACCGTAAGGTTCGTGATGTGGCATTCATGGTCGGAGAGCGAGTGTTGCTTCGGGTGTCGCCTATGAAGGGCGTGATGAGATTTGGAAAGAAGGGCAAGCTAAGCCCTAAATTCATTGGTCCTTTTGATATTCTTGATCGAGTGGGAGAGGTGGCTTATAGACTTGTGTTGCCGCCGAGTTTATCAGCCGTGCATCCAGTGTTTCATATGTCCATGCTTCGTAAGTATCACGGCGATCCGTCCCACGTGTTCGACTTCAGCACTGTCCAGTTGGACAAGGACTTATCCTATGAGGATGAGCCGGTTGCTATTCTAGACCGGCAGGTTCATCAGTTGAGATCGAGGAGTTTTCCTTTGGTTCGTGTTCAGTGGAGGGGTCAGCCTGTCGAGGCAACGACCTGGGAGTCCGAGTCCGATATGCGAAGCCGATATCCCCAACTTTTCTCTGACTCAGGTACTTTTCTTATGTCCGTTCGAGGACGAACGATTGTTTTAGAGGTGGAGAATGTGATGACACTCGTTTTGAAAGTAAATTCTGTGTTCCGAGGTCTTAAAAACCTCCTTTTGTCTCACCTCAATTTGCGTGCGCATTCCGGGCACATTTCCGGAAAGTTTTTATGTGAAATCTAAGTAAAATAAGGAAATTGACCTTTAAAATAGATTAAAGTTGACTTTGGTCATCTTTTTTGGTAAACAGACCCGGACCCGGACCCTTGATCCGACGGTCTCGTAGGGTTTGTAGTAAAATATGGGACCTGGGCGTATGCCTGGAATCGAATTCCGAGGTCCCAAGCCCGAGAAAAGAATTTTTAAAGAAACTTATTTGCTGGAAATATAAAGGCTTTTAGAAGTGAATTGATGCAATTTCTTAATGGTATCGGGCCCGTATCTTAGTTTCGAAGCCCGGTACAAGTCTAAAATGATAATTTGGTTGAATCTGTGGAATTTGGTAAGAATCATAGTTCGTTTGGTATAAAACGGACATACAATTGAGAAAATAGAAATTTCGATGTTCTTGAGTGATTTCATGAATTTGGGGTTTAATTCATAGTGGTTGATGTTATTTTAAAGATTTGATCGCATGAGCAAGTCCATATGATGTTTTTGGACTTACGTGCATGTCTGGTTTGGAGCCCCGAGGGGTCGGGGTTAGTTTTGGATAGGCCATAGAGTGGAAAGGTTTGGTAAATGCGACCCCAGTGTTGCAAATGCGAGCCAAGACTGGGCAGGCCCTTTTCGCAAATGCGAACACTGGGCTGGGAGTTGCGAAGCCCACCCCATCGCAAATACGACATTTCCTTCGCAATTGCGAAGATGACAGGATTCCAAGGGTTGCAAACCCCTGGTCGCAAATGCGACATCAGAGACTTGTTAAGTGGGATTTCAGACTGGATTCTTCTTCATTTTCACAACTTTTCAAACCCTAAAACATCTTTGGGCGATTTTTCAAGGGCACCAACTCTTCAAAATCATTAGTAAGTCATTTCTAACTCATTTATTTCAATCTAATCCATCTTTTACATGATTTCATTTCAAAATCAAGGGGTTTTCATGGAAAATTGGGTGATTTTGGGTAAAACTTAGGATTTTCAAATTTTTGGGATTTGGACCTCGGTTTGAGATCCGATTCGAAACAAATTATATATTTGAGTTCGTGGGTGAATGGGAGATCGGGTTCGGGTTCGAACTTTTGGTTTTTACCAAGTGGGCCTGGGGTCGGGTTTTGACTCTTTGGGGAAATCATTAGAAAACCTATTCTCATGCATTAAAATTGATTTATTGAGCATTTATTGATATCGTTAATTAAATTGTGACTAGATACAAGCGAATTGGAAGTGGAATCGAGGGGTAAAGCGGTAGTTGAGGCTTGATTGTGTTCGTGGCATTGAGGTAAGTGTTTGGTCTAACCTTAGCTTGAGGGAATATGAGTTGTGGTCTTATTTGTTATGTGTTAATTGTTGAGTACGACGTATAGGTGTGGTGACGAGTATCTATACGTTGGTGTCAAGCATGCCCGTGAGTCTTATACTATGATTGTTGTGACTCCGTTATGTATTGTTCATGCTTAATATGATGATTATCAATGTTGAACAAGGCTTATGGAAGTATTCTTGGTAATTGAACATTGTAGAGCGTTGGCTCAATTTGAGATTCATGTTGTGAAGTGATTGTGGAAACGAGAAGAGATTTATGATATTGTATCCCTTGCCGGGATGTTATTGCTTATGATATTGTTTTCCTTGCCGGGATATTATTGTTGTACTATTGTTCCCTTTCCGGGATTTTATTGTGATTTTATTGATTCCCTTGCCTAAATTGCTTTGTGATTGTTGCTTGGGTAAGGAAGAGTGGAAAGCACGAAGGGTGATGCCGTGCGTGATATTTGTGAGTGCGTGTTAATGCACGAAGGATGATGCCGTGCCGATATTGTGAATGTAAAAGCACGAAGGGTGACGTCGTGCCATGATATGAGTGATAATGCACGAAGGATGATGTCGTGCCGAATTTGTTGATTCTTATGGTGAGAACGAGAGTAAAAGCACGAAGGGTGATGCTGTGTACTTGTTACTGGTTTCCTTATTCTTGCTTATAATTGAATTATAGTGTTCTTTATGCTTCTCTATTGAAATTCTGTTACTACTTGATATTCCCCGTAGCATGTACCCCCTTCCCATCTTTAACTACTTGTTTCTGTTGTTATTATTTGTTGTATATGATTTAACTGCACAAGTTTACTTGGTAGTCTTGTCCTAGCCTCGTCACTACTTCGCCGATGTTAGGCTCGACACTTACCAGCACATGGGTCGGTTGTGCTGATACTACACTCTACACTGTGTGCTGATCTCGGTGCTGGAGCATTTGGACCACAGAGAGGTTGCTGCCTTTAGTCCAGTGGAGACCCGAGGTAGTCCTGCAGACGTCCGCATGCCTTAGCGTCCACTTCTATCCTTTCCATTCTATTTTTATTTATTTTAGAGACAGACTTGTACTTTTCTATTTAGACCACTGTTTGTAGTATTCGTAGACGGTTCGTGATGTTGTGACACCAATTCTGGGTAGAGTTGTAGTTTGGATTCTGTACTAGTATTTAGTTAAATTATCAGATTTCGTCTTCCGCATTTCTTTTATTATTGTTGTTACTCTGTTGTTGATCATGTTAATTTGAAATTGTTAAAAGGTTAGGGAAAAAGGGTAATATAATCTATAACACTTGGCTTGCCTAGTTTTCACGAGTAGGCGCCATCACGACTCCCGAGGGTGGGAAATCCGGGTTGTGAGAAGTTGGTATCAGAGCTCTAGGTTGCTTAGGTCTCACAATTCACGGACAAGCTTAGTAGAGTCTGAGGGATCAGTACGGAGACGTCTATGTTTATCCCCTAGAGACTACAGAGTTAGGAAAAACTTCACATCTATTCTTTCCTGTCGTGCGACTTGATTTCTCAATGCTAATTGAACTTCCACTCTGTTCTTTCGCAGATGGTGAGAACATGTACCGCTTCATCATCTGACCAGCAGCCTATACTCCCAGTAGCAGCTCCTGCAAGGGGCAGAGACCGAGGCCGTTCTAGGTCCCGAGGCAGAGGCAAAGCTCAGACCAGAGCTTGAGCAGGAGCACCAGCGGCGGAGCCTCAGGTTGAGTTTGACGATGAGGTTCCAGTCCAGACACTTCCAGCCAACTCAGGTCCCAGAGGGATTCATCGCTACCCCGGTACTTCAGGATGCTCTGATCCGTCTTGTGGGCCTTATGGAGAGCGTCACTCAGTGATGATCTAGACGTCAATACCACACAAGAGGGGGGGGGGGGATAATTTGGGTGGTACCTAATTTTCGTACTAGAAGAACCTGGTTCTTCTAGATGTACTTACTAAGACTGTTTGCGGAATTAAGAGTGCATAAAATAAAGAACAAAGAGATTTTTGCGTGGATAACACCTGGCTCAAAAGGTGAAAAAACCACGACCTACTACTCAGTAGGATTTTCCCAAACTTCCACTAAAATCACTGAGCCAAAACTGCATTTACAAAACTCTTTGTAAACCTAAGGATTAACTCTAATCCCAGTGTGGCACACAGCCTCAACTGCTGTGACACTTTCAAGTTAACTCTAACTTGAATACCCAAAGTACCTAATACAATTGCTTCTATGAAAGGTGAAAAGTACAACTCTAAAACACATACTACAATTGAACTAGATTAAAAGAAAGACACAATGGAATTGGTTCTTCTATCTTGTCCAAGTAGCTTCAGGAATGCACACTTGAATCTCACGTAAATTGCTTGCAAAAAGCCTTGCTATTTTGCTCTTCAATTTAGTTTCACTTCTGCGTTTGTGCAATCCCTGTAAAAGAGAACAATCATTATTGTTTATAGAGTTAGTAATCAGAGTTTGATTAAAACTCGAATTGCTAATCCTTCATCAAATTCGAGTCCTAGAACAATTCAAACTCCAATCCTTATTCTTGATTCGGATGTAGTTCTCTTCACATAAGGAGACTTCAACTCCTTATCCTATGCAACCTTTTCGATCAACTCAGAAGATATTTTTGCTGACCCTTGAGACTTATCTTCACACGTATGTCACATGTATAAGTATATCAACACTGTGTCTATCTCACATGATGGACCTGGTTCATGACTGAGTTCATTTTGTCAATCTTCAAAACTTCATCTGAACTTGGGCCAACAAAGGGAAGTTCTGGTTGTATGTCATCAACAACCGCCTGCTTCCGTCCTCCAACACCACGGAAGTGAATGCCCCTCGAGTTGCATTAATTTGGTGCTTTATAAATGGTCATAACTTTGACGTAGCCAAGCTTATTCATGAGGAGATGTTTACACGTTGTCCGGTAAAGAGGTATGGCTTCTTCTTCCCTTCCTTAGTCACTAGGCTTTGCCGAGCAGCCTGGGTGCCAGAAAATTTGAGTGCGGATGGAATAGTGACGAGAGATGCAAAGTTTCAAGCTGATAAGGTGACTATTCGGAAGGAGCCTGTGGCACCTGGGGGTGATGATTGTGATGACTCAGATGCATCTGAGGAGGGAGAGGATGAGTAGGAGGAAGCGGAAGCCGAGCCGCCCACCCATGCATCCGTTGCAGAAGCTGTAGGACCATCTGGGGTTGGTCGGGTTACCCGGTTAACAGTCTTAGAGCATGAGATGGCAGGGATGCGTACCACTGTCGTAGACTTGGGGACGCGAGTTGATGCTTTAGCCACCCAGAATGCTAAATCTGAGAAGAAGATAATGGGCTGGCTGCGAGCTTTGGGTCGTGCATGTCATCTGGACCCGGGGACGGTCTCCGATCAAGATTGATCCCTCAGGGAAGTGCCTTTACCTCACATTTCCTTATTTTGTATGCCATGAGGACATGTCTTCTTTTTAAGTGTGGGGTGGGGGATACTTTGGTGTATGTGTATATATGTAAGAACATGATTGTTTTATGTTTTCTTTTGTTTTGTGGCTTTGAGTAGCAGTCGAATTAGGTGAGTCGACTTGTCCCGACGACGGATCTCATTCGGCGGGGTTCTTGAGGGTCTAAGTCGACATTTAAAAAAAAATATAAAATATGTTGGACTCTTCCTGATGACGGATCTTCTAGACAATTTTCTTGAGGGAAGTAAGTCTAAAGAAAATACCAAAAAGATTTTCTGTTTTAGGTAGTGTAATAACTCCCCATTGGTTTTTCTTTGGGCCGCGGTTCTTTTCCAAGGGTTTTTCTTGAACCGGGTGTAGTTAGGTTTTGTTTATTTTGTTTCTAGTTTTTCTTTGGTACTTATGGGCTATGAGCTGAGATAGGAAGAGAATCCCTTAGCGTTGTTACACCTGAACATAGTAGACAGTAGAGTGTGACGCTTAGTCTCAGTTGTTGACTCTTGTTAGAGTGCCTTAAATTGTATGTTTGTAACTGACCTGAGTACCCAAACGAGAGTATTTTTATAAGCCAAACTGGAGTGAGTCATGTGCCATGTGTGTGTGAGTTGTATTGTATTCTATGCTCTGCATTTGATGCCTAGAACTTGCCCTGTGTGTTTGCAAAGCGAAATAGTAGCTTTATTCAGTCTTAGAAGTGATATAGGCATTTCTTTGTTAAGCCAGATATATAAAGTAGACCCACCTAAATGCGATACATCGTAGTTAACCCCGTTGAGCCTATAAGCCTGTTTCTTTGGCAACGACATTACAAGCCTTACCCAGTTGTTTGAACGTCCCATCTGTTTGAACCACTTTACCTCCCACGAGCACTTGAATGGTTATGAAATATGCAAAAGTTAAAGTGTGGGCTGGTGGTTTGGTTTTTGAGTGGAACCAATGAAATAGAGAAAAAGGCGCAGTGTTTGGAAAAATGAAAGAATAAGCGCCACTTAAAAAAAAAAGAGAAAAAAATAAGTAAATGTAGTCCTTGATAAGCGGTGACTTGATACAATTGCACCTAAAGGAGTTTGGGGTATTATAAATAGAAGTGTGGTGGAATGTGTGGTCTGACATAAGTATGGTTCTGAATGTGAAAGTGATTGTACTAAAAGTGCTTAGGGAGGTTAGTCACTATATCCAAATATATCCTATCCGTCCCGTAGCCTACATTACAACCAAGTGAAGTCCTAATTGATCTAAGACTGAATGAGCTCGATTAGTAGAGTAGTACACTACGGGGAAGCCTATGGTGCATCTTTGTGGCATATGAATGTGCTTTATAAGAGTGAGTAAATTTTGTCTATCCGAGTTCCCAATTGTTTTTAATGTTATTACTTGTGGAACTACTCTCTTGTGGGATGTGAGGGCACTTGATTCACGAAGGAAGGTAAGTCTTGACCTCTGTATAGAGTAATTTGAGTAAGTATGAATACTGCACGGCACGTGAGAGTTGACTCTTGAGGCAAAGATGTTACATTACTAGATGCAACTTTGGTGATATGTTCTTGGTGTGATACGTTAGGGAAAAGCTTAGTGAAGGAACCTTTGTAGAGTATGGTGGATTTCTCGGGGACTAGCAATGATTCAAGTGTGGGGTGTTGATAATAGGCTAGATTCATGTAGTTTGACGACTATATATGCCCAAACTTGACTATGCTTCACTGTTCTAGGAAGGTTAAATGACGATAAAATGGCTCTAATTGTGAATTGTATGTTTTGCAGGAGCAAGTCGTGCTTATGTGGACTTAGGATAGTGTTTGGAGCTAAATTAAAGCAAGGAAAGCCCCTCGGAGTTGAGTACGTGTGAAAGAAGAAAGAAAAGAAGAGATAAATAGCTGATCCACTCTAGCGCGGCCACGCTAGAGCAGAAGAAACGGGGCAGTGTTGAAGTCGATATGCGCGGCCCAAGAGCGGTCACGAGCTCGGCCGCGCTAGTCACTCCGAAACGCGGAAATTTCAGGGGTAAACTTGGAAGTTTGGGGCCAATTCCACTTAACCTATAAGAGGTCCAGCTCGCCCAAAAAGAGGATATCAAGGTTTTTAGAGTTTTGTTCAAGGCAAGAAGAGGCAAGAGGCAAGGAGGATAATTCGGCATCAAGTTCTACCTTTCTTCCTTTTGTTTTTATCATTCATGATGAATTTTGATGTTGTTATTATGAATACAATTATGAGTAGCTAATTATTTAGTCTAAGGTTTTGATGGAACCTGTTGAGGCATGAACTTCCTGTTGTATTAATATAGTTTGCGCAGTTTAATCTCTATTTGTTCAACTACGTTCTTGTTGTAGTTAATTGATAGGATCCTCAATTAGCTTTGCCTAGTTAATATCTATTACTCGGGAGAGAGTGCATATTTAGGTAGTTGTTGAACAACACCACTCCCAAAGTATATGAGGAATCAATAACCGAGGGTTTAAAGGTGAGATTAGGGAATAGGGATAATGAAACCTTGAGTGCGATCTAAGTGAGCTGTAATAAAAGCCAGCTAGCGTAACTCGGGAGAGTGCATCTAGTAAATTATCGTAATTACTCGGGAGAGATTTACGGTAGTAAGAGTGCTCATGATCGATAGAGACGATTAGGCAAATCTATATGAAACATAACAGGAAGGGATTCCATTAATAGGGAAAATCACAACCTTAGATCCTTCTCTTATTTGTTTACAACTCCGTCATAGTTAACTTTTAGTTTACTTAATTTTATTCAGTTATAGTCAGTAGAAATATCACCAAGTGTTATTCATAATATCTGGGAAGTTGATTACGGAGAATTCAGTGAGTCTGACAAAAGTAATTGGTAGGTTAATTCCTTGTGAGATTCGACTCTGGGCTAAATACCCGGATTATATTTGCAATGACCGCTTTATCCTTTTTATAAGGTATAGTTGGGCGTGATCAGTATTCAAATTCAGACGTCTTAATCTTAGAAAAAACAAATGAGGTATTCTTACATTTCCATTCTCGGAGCGTTTTTTTTTTTTTTTGATACGCTTAAGGAAATGCTTCATATATACTTTCGTTAATTAAAAGAAACGTGGTTATGCACGAATTTTTTTCCTAGCATCGTCAACATCATGACATTATCATTGACACCCTTGCATGACTACAATTTGTGATCTGATTAGTAACTTTGAGTTAACCCTTGTCCCCTAGTCCAGATGGAGTCATTATCGAATATGTCATCTTCACACCCACACACCCACACACATATATAAGACGACAATTATCGGAGAAACATATAGTAATAAACAAATGAAGAATAAGTTGTTCACTGAATTTGTACTTCTTCCTTTATTTCTTAAGTAGAAAGTCTAACGAAAATAAGCATTTCTACTATAGTATAGGTAAGTTAAAGGGTCTGTCATCTAACACTATCCTCTCCACGAATCAACGGGNTGTAGGAGTGGGAACCTCCTCAGTTGTACCTCTTTCCTGATGGACCAATTCCATCTCCTCCTCCTCCTCTTCTGCAACCACAGAACTTTCCACAGCTTTAGCTTTTCGCTTTTCCTTCTTCTTTTTCTTGCTTTCCTCTAAGGCTTTCTGCAACTCAGCCTTACTTTGCTTTACCCTGCTTCTAGTAGCTTTCACCTTTGGTACTGGAGGGACAGTAGACTTAGGAGATGACACCTTGCTCTTCTTTGTTGGCTTAGAGGCGGTTGGAGCCTTTTGAGAAGAAGCTTTGCGCTTCTTGGGATCATAGCTTGCCCCAACCTTCTTCAGAATGTCAGCCAAGGTTTCTTCCACAGATGAACCAGGTTCATCTTGTTGTTCACTCAGGTGTACAAGGCCTTCAGCAGCCTCCCCAGTTTCACTTCCCCCTGGCTTGTTGCCACTCTCCTCTATTCCTCTACAAATAGCAAGAATATTATCTTTCTTTTTCTTTCCCTTTCTACTCGACTCTCCCTCACTTACATCTCTCACAGAACCCACCAACACAAACCTTTGTCCACCTTCTCAACTACATCAGAAAAAACATAACATGCATTTACCTCCCTAGGGTTTTCTTGATTCTTGTCTGAGTCAGAAGACCCACGTTCTTCTCCATCGCTTGCAGAAACAAATGCTTCAGACTCAGAACTCGAGTCAGATGATTCCTTTTCAGAGCTCTCCTTTTTCTGGCTGGCTCTCAATTTTTCGTTTAGAGCCGTTCTCAGAGCACCAGTAGCCACAGTCTTTCTTGCCAACATTTTCTGCCGGCGAAATCTTGGTTTAGGATTGTCGCTAGGAGGTGCAGATGAGGGTGTGTTAGGAGATACTGGTGGGGGAGTTCCTGGATTTTCTTGAGGAGTAGTCATGGTGAAGAATTTCTGGAGAATTTTTTTGGGGATTTTTAGAGAGAAGGATGATGATTTGAGGTTTAAGGCTTAATGACGGTTATGGACTAGAATGGGAGTATGTGGAGTGTATTTAAAGTGGAGTATGATTAGGTGCAGTAACATCAGCCTTTTTGCAGTGGTCAATCAAGAGTCTAATCCCTTTAAGACTCCGGCCTTTTAGTGATAAATAGGTGACGCTTGGTTTTTAGAAAATAGTCCCGTTTTCTTTAGAATTCTAGGAGAATGAAACTGGTTCAATGCTCAACGGTTCTATTTTTAGGAGTTTGGATAGAATAGGATTTGCCTGAAAACGAGCACATAGCCCTACACTGAAAACAATGTCAGGTCTACTGGCAGTAAGATACAAGAGTGAACCATTCATACCCATATACAACTTCTGATCAACTAATGAACCAGGTTCATCAATATCTAATTTAGTGGCAGTTGCAATAGGTGTATCTATTTCTTTAGAATCCTCCATTTTAAACTTCTTGATTAGTTCTTTTGTATACTTCTGCTGATGAATCATGGTTCCATTTTGGCTTTGTTTGATCTGCAACCCTAAGAAGAAGTTAAGCTCACCCATCATGCTCCTTTCAAATTCACTTCCTATTAGTTTTGCAAAATCTTTGCTTAGCTTGTCAGTGGTGGCCCCAAAGATTATGTCATCAACATAAATTTGTACAACAAGAAGGTCCTTACCTTTTTTTCCTTAAGAATAAGGTACTATCTATTTTACCTCTCTTGTACCCATGCTCCAGTAGGAACTTTGACAGTCTTTCATACCATGCTTTTGGTGCCTGTTTGAGTCCATAGAGAGCCTTGTCCAGCTTGTACACATGTTCAGGACATTCTTTGCTTTCAAACCCTGGGGGTTGTTTCACAAACACTTCTTCCTTTAAGTAGCCATTCAGGAAGGCACTTTTAACATCCATTTGATGAAGAGTGAATTCCATATGTGCTGCAAAGGCTATGAGAAGTCTGATTGCCTTTAGTCTTGCAACTGGAGCAAATGTCTCATCATAGTATATTCCTTCCTCTTGCCTGTAACCTTGGACTACCAACCTTGCCTTGTTCCTTGTAACAGTTCCATCTTCATCAAGTTTGTTCCTAAAGACCCACTTTGTACCAATGACTGATCTGCCCTTGGGTCTTGGAACTAGGTGCCAAACTTGACTTCTTTCAAACTGGTTTAGTTCATCCTGGATTGTATTCACCCAATCTGCATCCTACAAAGCCTCAACAATATTTTTAGGTTCAACGATAGATAAGAAAGCATCAAAAGCACACAGATTCTTTAATTGTGATCTGGTTTTGACTCGAGATGTTGGATCAGTGAGAATGTTCTTAATGGGATGAGAACTTTGATACTTGTGAGGTTTTACAACCAACTGGCTTCTGCTGGATGTTTCAGCCATTTGATGAGGAACAGGTTCATGAACAGGCTTCAAGGAGTTTACTTCAATTCCTCTTTGACTTCTTCCCCCTGTCAGGTTGCCCTGTAAGGAAGAACCTGGTCCATCACCTGTTCCTTCTGTAGGTGTCACTTTGATTTGAGCTGATGCTTCAGCCAAGTCTTTGACCAGTCCAATGGCTTCATCTTCATGTTCCTGTCTCTCAGAAAGAATGTTAGTTTCATCAAATACTACATGCACACTTTCTTCTACACATAGAGTTCTTTTATTAAATACTTTATAAGCTTTACTATGTGAAGAATATCCCAAGAATACTCCCTCATCACTTCTGGGATCAAACTTTCCTAGGGAGTCTTTTCCATTATTGTGCACATAGCACTTGCAACCAAGTGCCCTAAGATGGGATATATTTGGTTTTCTCCCTTTAAGTAACTCATAGGGAGTCTTATCTACTAGAGGTCTGGTCATGCATCTATATATAATGCAACATGCAGTGTTTACAGCCTCTGCCCAGAAACTGTGAGGCAATTTACTAGANAGTACCCTTTTTTTTACTTTTGCTGCAATAGAGGAGATTTCCATTGGACTAGTTAAAAGACTTAGATAACACACCGGGTTTACATAAGAAAAAGTTCACGTAGAGAAAAGAGATTAGACTAGTCATTGCACTAGTAGCGTCTACGAGCCTCCCGCTTCGGTACCATCTCCTTTTTTACCAGCCGAGCTGCCCTGTCAACCCTTTGCGGCGCTTGCTCTTGTGAGGTTTTACAACCAACTGGCTTCTGCTGGATGTTTCAGCCATTTGATGAGGAACAGGTTCATGAACAGGAGTTTATTTCAATTCCTCTTTGACTTCTTCCCCTTGTCAGGTTGCCCTGTAAGGAAGAACCTGGTCCATCACCTGTTCCTTCTGTAGGTGTCACTTTGATTTGAGCTGATGCTTCAGCCAAGTCTTTGACCAGTCCAATGGCTTCATCTTCATGTTCCTGTCTCTCAGAAAGAATGTTAGTTTCATCAAATACTACATGAATACTTTCTTCTACACATAGAGTTCTTCTATTAAATACTTTATAAGCTTTACTATGTGAAGAATATCCCAAGAATACTCCCTCATCACTTATGGGATCAAACTTTNGACGTGGGCCGGCTGTGACTGGCTCGATCCAGGTTCGCTGGACTGACCACTGGAAGCACCACGTGCAGGAGGAAATCAAACGAAGTGGAAATTTTCCTAACAGTTACATAGCCTCTCGTAGATAAGTACAGACGTCTCCGTACCGATCAGCGAGACTCTAATAAACCGGCTTGTGATTCAGAACTCCTATCAAATGCTTCATATTTGGAAGTTAGAAACAAAACTCAGGTGAATCTAGAATAGTCATCAACTAGCACAATTACATACTTCTTTCCACCTCTGCTCATGGTTCTCATTGGACCACATAGATCCATATGAACCAGTTCCAACGTCTTGGACGAACTTACCATTTTCTTTGATTTGAAGGATGACCTTACCTGCTTCCCCCTTGCACATGCCTCACAAACTTTGTCTTCCTTGAACTTGATATTAGGTAACCCTATAACCAAGTCCTTGGAAACCTAATTTGTTTAGCTGATTTAGACTGGCATGACCAAGTCTTTTGTGCCACAGGAGGGGATCATTAACCAACACACTTAAACAAGTGAGTTCATTTTCTGAAAGAGTGGACAAATCTACAATGTAAATATTGTTAACTCTTTTTCCCTGCAAAACAATCTTGTCAGTGGTAAGGTTAATCACAAAGCATTTGGTGGAGGTAAAAGCCACAAGGTTACCTCTGTCACACAGTTGTGACACACTTATTAGGCTATATTTCAAGCCATCTATCAGGTAGACATTCTCTATGGAATGAGAATCTGTTTTGCCTACCTTTCCAACCCCAATGATCTCACCTTTCTTTCCATTACCAAAGGAGTCATTACCTCCCTTTAGGTCCTCAAGTGAAAGGAACTGGTCCTTGTCCCCAGTCATATGTTTTGAGCAGCCACTATCCATATACCATATTTGGCTCCTCCCTTTCACTTGGACCTGCAAAAGGAAATCAGGGGTTAGTCTTAGGAACCCAAACTAGTTTGGGTCCCTTTCTATGGGCAAAAGGATGAATCAGATGCTTTCTTGCCTAACTAGGCAGCTTGTGCTTTTCTTGAACAAAAGCTTTGTTTCTTTGACTGGCCTTTTCTTTTGCATTACATTCATATTTGTAATGGCCTGTCTTACCACAGTGTGTGCAGATTTTATTTTCAGAAGAGTGAGGTACTTGCTTTTTGAATCCCATTTAGGAGCTTGAGTCCCATAGCCAAGTCCTCTTTTGTTACTGCTATGATGCTCTTGCAGCCAGGAGAGAGCATCAAAAGCCTTGTTCCACTTGCAAGTTCTATCTAGTTCATGTTTTACCTTTCCTAGATCTTCTTTCAAGACTTTAATGAATTCATCTTTCTTGTATAATTCATCTTTCATTTTTCCCAAATTTTCTTCTAGAGTGAGATATGTGTGATCAGTCTTCTTCTTTCCTGTTGCTAATTTTAGTTTTAACGTTTTCAGTAAGCTCTAGGACACTGTTGTCAAGTTCAAGAACCTGGTTCTTCAACTCAGCATTTTTGTATCACTCTCATTTAGCCCCCGTACTCTAGTANCCTTTCCAACCGTTACGTTTGGAAAGTAAAGACTCATGGTAAGAGTTTCTATTTTATCTTTCACGTATATAAATATTTTCTTTTATTGTTCTAACTTTTATCCTTCTTTTTATCAGGATTTGCTATTCGAGGGGTTACTGCTGAGGCAGTTGCGGCCTCTCGTGACTCTTTGGGTACTCGTACCTCTTCAGCCCGAGAAATAGTCTTGGGTTCTTCTTCTGCAAAAAGAAAAGCTACTGAAGAAGAAGACTCAGAAGAAGAGGATGAAGGAGGCTCCCTGGTGACGAGACCACGAGCTAGAAGACGTGTCGTATCTGACGACGAAGCTGAAATCTCACCTCGTCTTCCTCTCTCCGAGCCTGTTGATACCCCTGTTATTATTCCTGATGATGACGTCACTCCACATGATACTCGTGAGTCCATTGACCAGCTTTTTATCAGTGGTTTTGATAGTGGCAACTTAGGGCCTGTTTTAGATGAACTTCCCTTATCTTCCTTTTCAACTCCCGCACCTGCGATTCTTTCTTTACCTGCCTCAATTATCTCTGTTCCTCCCTCTACTATTTTTACTCCTTCCATTGCTCCTCCCTTTACAATTCCCCCACCTATCGTTCACCATACGGAGGTGGGTTCTTCGAGTAAAAGTACTGCTATGAGGAGCGTTACTATTGAAGTACCGGTTGATAGCAGCCTCTTAAGAAAGTCAGGTCAAGCTGACGTTTGGCTCGAGCCTTTAATTGGCCCAATCGAGAAAGCAAAACTAGAGATCCATAGCAGCCTGACTTTAATGAATGACATAGTGCATGCCACTTTGAAGGTATTTTCTTTCTTTCTCTTCTTTACTTTGTTAAAATTTTTACCCTCGAGATTCTTATTTCCCTTCCTTTTTCCTTAGGCCAATCTTATTGGCACTGAGCTGATGAACAGAATCTCTCTCTTGGAGAAGGTAGCACGTGATTCAAAGAAGGTTGCACGCGATTCTCAGTTGGAAGCAATCAATTGGAAGGAACAATTTGACTGTGCTCAAATAGACATGGAGTATTTACAAGAGAGCAAGAGTACCTTAGAGCAGCAAGTGCGAGCATTAACTTCGGAGCTAGCGGTTACCAAGGCTTCCTTGAACCAAGCAGAAAAAGAAAAAGAACGCCTTGAATCCTCCTTTTCAGAACAGCTGTCTAAGGATAGTGAAGAGAACAGGGCATTGAAGGCTCTGCTAAATCAAAAAGAAGTTTATGCTGGAGAGCTCGTGCAAAACTTAACTCAAGCACAAGAAGAGCTTCGAGTCTCTGCTGATAAGGTACGTGCTTTAGAGAGCTCTCATGTTTTTCTTCAAGCTTCTTGTAACTCCGCCTTGGCCGAAAATGAAGAGCTCAAGAATGAGGTGGCTGCTTGGGAAAAGGATTATGAGATCCTTGAAGAAAAATTTGATGTTGAGGTAAGTTGGGCTTTTTTGAATTCACGTCGTGATACCCTAATTGAAGCTGGTCAAGAAAACTTCAACCTGGAGTCAGAATTAGCTAAGGTTAATGAAACCATTGAACAAGCTCAGCAAACACAGGACTTTCCTTCTCCCGTGATTGAAGCTCCCGTGGTTGAAGCTCATACGGGTATTGCATCTTCTTCGAGCCCAATCGAACCTACCGCTGCAAGCCAAGTTGAAACCGCATCTGCTGATGCTCTTGCTCAAGTTGAGTTGGTTGCTGTGAATCAAGATCAACCCGCAACCATTGATGCTCCTGTCCAAGTTGAGCCCGTTGCCATTGATGCATCTTCTTCAGTTCCTACATCTTCTCATCATTAGATTCTTGTGTCGCTTGTGTGAACTATGTGCTTGGTTCTCCTATCTCAACTGGAATTAAAGCCTCAGCTCTGTAAACCAACGGTGTTTCCCCTGTGCTTGTTTTTGTTGTTGTGCGATACGCCCATAAAACACCAGATAGCACCTCTGGCCAATTTCCTTTTGATTCTTCCAAATGCTTTTTTAAATTATTGATAATAACCTTGTTTGTTGACTCTGCTTGTCCATTACCTACCGGATGATAAGGTGTGGACGTAATCCTTTTAATTTGCCAACTTTGAAAAAATTCTGTGATTTGAGCTCCTATAAACTGAGGACCATTATCACATACGATCTCCTTCGGTACGCCGAATCGGCATATGATGTTTCGCCAAATAAAATCTTTGACTTCCTTATCTCGTACCTGTTTAAAGGCTCCTGCCTCTACCCATTTAGTAAAATAATCAGTAAGTACGAGCAGAAATTTTACCTGTCCTTTTGCTTGTGGTAATGGACCCACGATGTCCATTCCCCATTTCATGAATGGCCATGGTGCGATGACCGGATGTAATAATTCCGCGGGTCTATGCATGTTGTTACTGTACCTTTGACATTTATCACATTTGGCCACGAAACTTTCCGCTTCTTCTTCCATTTTTGGCCAGTAGTAACCTGCCCTGATTAAGGTTCTTACCAATGATCTTCCTCCGGCGTGATTTCCACAATGCACCTCGTGTATTTCCCTCATTACGTACTCTGTTTGAGAAGGTCCGAGGCATCTAGCTAAGGGGCCACCGAACATTTTACGATATAGGTTGCCTTGATTTAAACAGTAGCGAGCAGCCTTTTTTCGAAGTGCATGGGCTTTTTTCTTGTCACCAGGGACGGTTACATACTGCAAAAAAGCAACGATCTAGTTCCTCCAATCCCGCGTTTAATTATTAAAATTTACCTTATTTTTATCAGGGTTGAGAGCTGAATGAAATAAATGAATAACCGAAGCATTTGCATCGCTTGCCACGTCAGCCGCAGATGCGAGATTAGCTAAAGCATCTGCTTCAAGATTTTCATCCCTTGGTATTTGTGTAACTTTCCAGGTTTGAAATTGATTTATTAACTCCCGCACCTTTTCTAAATATTGTTGCATCCTTGCTTCCCTGGCTGTATAAGTCCCCAGCATTTGATTAACTACGAGTTGTGAATCGCTCTTGATTATAATCTGATTTATGCCAAGTTCTCATGCCAATTCTAAACCTGCAATCACAGCCTCATACTCTGCCTCATTGTTAGTTATAGAATGAAATTTAATAGCTTGCCGTATGGTTTCACCCGTAGGTGGTACCAAAATAATCCCTAAGCCTGCTCCTTTTATATTAGATGAGCCATCGGCGAATAAAATCCAAGTTCCTGGATTAGCTCCATTAAGCACCTGTAATTCTTTTTGTGCTTCTAATTGCATCCCTTGGCTAAAATCAGCTACGAAATCAGCTAAAACTTGTGATTTTATAGCAGTTCTAGGTTGGTATGTGATTTCATATTCACTTAACTCTATAGCCCATTTGGCCAACCTACCTGATAACTCATGCTTATGTAATATATTACGTAAAGGGTAGGCAGTTACTACAGCAATTGGATGACGCAGAAAGTAAGGTCTTAATTTCCTAGATGCCATGATTAATGCAAGTGCAAGCTTTTCTAATTGAGGATACTGCGTTTCCGCATCTAACAGAGATTTACTAACATAATAGATAGGGGATTGTTTACCTTGTTCTTCTCATACCAAAACAGCACTTACCGCTACTTCTGAAACAGCAAGGTAAATGAGCAGTCTCTCCCCAACCTTTATTTTTGCTAGCAAAGGTGGATTTGATAAGTATGCTTTCAAATCCCTGAGTGCCTGTTGACATTCCTCATTCCATTCGAAATGATCCTACTTTTTAAGGGCTGAGAAGAATTTAAAACATTTCTCTGACGATCTAGAAATGAATCTTCCCAAGGCTGCAATTCTCCCTGTTAATCTTTGAACTTCTTTCTTACTCGAAAGTATATCAGAGATTTCCTCAATGGCTTTAATCTGTGTAGGATTCACCTCAATACCACGGTTAGAAACAAGAAAACCCAAGAATTTACCTGACGCAACACCAAATGCACATTTTTCGGGGTTTAACTTCATATTAAATTTTCGCAAAATCTTAAACGTTTCAGATAGATGCGATATATGATCTTTTGAATACTGAGTTTTAACAAGCATGTCATCTATGTATACCTCCATAGTCTTACCTAAATGCTCTTGGAACATTTTGGTAACTGTCACACCTCCTTTTTACGCTACACCTGTGAGGGTGTAAAGGAGTTTTTCCAATTAAAGGACAGTCGGAACGGGATTTATTATTAACATTCAGAGTCGCCACTTGGGAGATTAATGGTGTCCCAAGTCACCGGTTGAATCCCGATCCGAGGAAATTATGACTCTGTTAACAGTCCGCGAACCAGAACTCCGAGTAAGGAATTCTGTTAACCCGGGAGAAGGTATTAGGCACTCCCGGATTCCGTGGTTCTAGCACGGTCGCTCAACTGTTGTATTTGCTCTTATCTGATTTTTAAACATATTTCTTACCTATGTGCCTTTATTTTAACCGCTTTTACTTTATGTCTTTTTAATAAGAATTGCAACGTCGTGAAAATGTATCTCGAACCACGTTACACCAGTGCACCCGTGGCTTTTGACGCATTTCAACTCCGTTGAGATTTAGATTTGGGTCACATAAATGTACACCCGAACTTAGGGAAGTAATATTATTAAAATACGCGCCTAAAGCAACTACGCGTTATCATCTTTGGGGAAAACCGTGAAATTCACCAAACGGCTCGTCCCGAAATCTAAGTATTTTAATAAAACCATTTATTGAGGGCCCCGCGATTTGTGTGTNGAGCCATGTCACCCAATGTAAGCCACCCATCGATATTTTGACGACCATGCCAGTACAAAGCTGCCCCAGTTAGGCTTTTACTGAAATATGCCATCATCACGTCATCTTTTTCTCCGACAATCCTCATTTCGTTGCAATAGACCTTCAGGTGGGCTACCGGGTCTCCACGCCCATCATACAAGTTGAAGTTTGGTACTTTGAATCCTGCGGGCAGGCAGGTGTCATGTGGCACAATCAGTTCTTTGCAAGTCATGCTACCCTGGCCTCCCACTCTTCGCTTGTCCCTTAAGGACAGTTCTATGCTTTTCAGCTTTCTGGGCGTCCCATCTCGTCCTTCTCTTCCTGTAACCTTTTCATTTCTATCATGGAGCTCGTCTCGGGATATGACAGGAGGGCAATTTTGGGTAGTAGTAACTGAGGGATGAGCGGTGGAGCTACTAGGGTAGTTGGGACGAGTGTGATAAGCGGGTGTGTCTGGAGAATATGGAGGATCATCTGGTATTGTGTTGGGAGTTTGGGTAAGGGTAGCGTCCGGGAAATTTAGTGGTGGCGGAGGTGGCGCCTTCCCAGTCATCCAGGCTTGATACATGTTTGTCATGTGTTGTCTTAGCATCCGCACCTCTTCAACCAACCCATTATCCCGTTCCACCAACTGTTGTCGAACATCGGTATCAAGCAACTCAGTTCTGTTGTTCTCTGCCATTGCTTCTTGCCTCTGTGTTGCAGGGCAAAATTACTTTTTAAGCCACAAACCAACCACCTGTCAGAAATGACATGGCAAAATGAAACCATCACGGTAGCGTTAGGGCATTTAACACATTGGTAACAGCTTTTGATCGGGCGGATGCGTCATCCCGGCTTTTCCTTATTTCCAATTGCAAACTTTTCTTCCTTTGTTTTTCTTCTTTTTCCTTCTTTTTTCTTTACTCTTGCCTTTGTCTTCTCTCGTTCCTATTTCCTTCCTTTCTTGAGTTTTGTTTTTCCGCTCTTTTCTTTTCTTTTTGCCTTTTGTGGTTTTTCCTCTCTTTTCTCGTTTTTTTTCTTTTGGTTATGGTCGAATCCTATGGAGATTGCCTACGTATCACGACCCCGCGTGAATCAGACCGAGCGTAGTTCTTGCAAAATAAATGTAAAGTAGAAGCAAAATATTTTTTGGGATTTTCAATTTTATTGATAGAAAATACGTCTATTACAAAGACTCGAAACTGACAGATTAAACAACTAACAGACTCTAATGCAGAAAAGAACTACAGACTCCATCATCCCTATTCTACTTTAAACGAAAATACAGACTTAATCGACTGACTGACTTTTACAGACTCCAGTAGAAAAGGAAATACAGACTCAGAAGACAATCATGAATACATTAAAGCTCCTGGCGCCCGCGGGACATCATTCGGTCTCGTCGCGGGCCTATATGCAAGTTCCCCTTATTTTGAATCGTGCTCATCCTGCACATTTATTAAGGTGATTTAATCACTTATTTTGACCTAAAAAAAATGACACTATTTTTGTTCAAATTTCCAATTTCGAAATAATCGGCCGGTTTTGCAGTTACGGCCTTTCAGCACTTCGGGGAGAAGATTTTAAGGTTGTGTCTGTTAACCGTTGAACTGACTCAGGGTGGCTGTTCTTGCAAAAACAGCCTTCCGGCGCCCTTTTGGGGACATTCGGCTTAGTTTAAACAAGAATGGCGGCACCCGACTTATTCATGACGAAATTAAAAAATTTGGCATTTTTTTGGCTATTTTTGCAAAGGGGAGGTTGGACCCGATGAGGGTTGCCTACGTATCTCACATCCGGTGAGAATCAAACCAGCGTAGTTCGGGCAAATAAATCTAACTATTTTGAAAACAAGACTCTTTTTTGTTTTTGTTGGCAAATACACTATTTCTGAAAGCAAGATTCTTTTTTTATATTTTCTTTTCAGTGGAAAATAAAATAAACTAATTTGAAAATAACACTCTTTTTGTTTTTCTTTTCCATTGGCAAACTTAAAAAGAACTTTTCTTCTTTTTTTCATTTTCTCAAAATTCGGCAGCATTTCGGCACTACTTGGACATTGGTTTTTCTAATATAGGTAATTAACTCTCCACACTACTATTTTCTCTTTTCCCCTTTTTGTTTTTCAATTTTTCCCAGATATTCAAAGCCGGTCAGCATGCACAAGTAGGATGCAGCAGGATGGTCCATTATTCCGGGTACACCTGTCCTAGACGGACCCAACCCCTGTGTTGAGTCCCCTAAGTCAAAATGCACGTGATGCAGATAAGCGTTCCTACTAGGGATCCGGCATGGGGTCAAGTTATTCTAGGTTCAAAACCTGGGTATAGGTTCTAGACTGTGTACCCGAGCGGACAACTCGAGTCGAGGAGGGGGCTACGTACCGGGAACCAAAAGGCCATCTGGCTTAGTAACTTGTCCGGCCTCTTTCTTATTTTAAGGTATGACACTAACAGAATAGGGAGTCTCCACCAGTGAGCACATCCCCGGAGGTGAGAAGAGAAGGGTTTCGCCACAGTTTATATACAATCCAGATAATGTCAAAGCGGTAAGAAGCAACATTTTGCACATTTAGCATGAAACATGTAGGAAAATCAGATAAAGCCAAATACAACAATATATCTAAGCTCGAATTCTGAACCTTGAACCAAAGTTCTGGGTTCTTGTCCCCAGCAGAGTCGCCAGAGTTGTCACACCTCCTTTTTACACTACACCTGTGAGGGTGTAAAGGAGTTTTTCCAATTAAAGGACAGTCGGAACGGGATTTATTATTAACATTCAGAGTCGCCACTTGGGAGATTAATGGTGTCCCAAGTCACCGGTTGAATCCCGATCCGAGGAAATTATGACTCTGTTAACAGTCCACGAACCAGAACTCCGAGTAAGGAATTCTGTTAACCCGGGAGAAGGTATTAGGCACTCCCGGAATCCGTGGTTCTAGCACGGTCGCTCAACTGTTGTATTTGCTCTTATCTGATTTTTAAACATATTTCTTACCTATGTGCCTTTGTTTTAACCGCTTTTACTTTATGTCTTTTTATAAGAATTGCAACGTCGTGAAAATGTATCTCGAACCACGTTACACCAGTGCACCCATGGCTTTTGACGCATTTCAACTCCGTTGAGATTTAGATTTGGGTCACATAAATGTACACGCGAACTTAGGGAAGTAATATTATTAAAATACGCGCCTAAAGCAACTACGCGTTATCATCTTTGGGGAAAACCGTGAAATTCACCAAACGGCTCGTCCCGAAATCTAAGTATTTTAATACAACCATTTATTGAGGGCCCCGCGATTTGTGTGTTTTATTTAGCGAGGCTCATCTCATTTTATTATCAAAGGCCAACCTAAAAGCAAACTACACTTTTCTACTTAAGTTGTCTCTAAAAGAAGAACCCTAATTAATTAGCAGATGTGAAAGGTCCAAAATTCCATAATTCAATCTCCAACAATTGGGCCTAGCAACTGAACAAGTGAGGACGTTCCAGCAAAGGTCCAAAGCAGTCCAGGTTTCATTTTTAAGAGACTGGGCCGCTTAGGCCATTGACAAACCCAAAAGCCCAGTGTCACCTTTAATTTGAGGCGGGCTAACATTTTTAGGCCAAATACAAAATCAAAGCCTGCAAACTTCAGTTGATCTATCCTGAACAAATTCAATTATGCGTTGAAATCTGGTATAAACAGCAATGGCTATTTCGAACAATGCTTGCAGCCTATCTTATCATGTTAATTCGTTTCTTTTAAATGTACCTCTGCACATTGCAATGTCAATCAAACGTGAATAGACTAAAACCAAAGAATCAATTGGACTTCATGCTTATAGGATTATATATGCCAATCTTAAACTTCAATTAATAGACAGCGATTCAGCCTGGATTTCTAAGTAATGTACATTTAAAATTAAATCAACTAACCTACAAATAACAACGATTATCCAAACAGCCTTTCCAGGAAACCAGTCCTAATTCGCGTCATTTTTAACCTTATGAATTAGCTAACACCCGATATTATTATACTAAACACAGACACAACACTAACAGTTCAAACAAGCAAGCACAAGCCCGTAGCTCACCCATCCAATATATGTCTAATACAGCCCAGTTTCAGTCCAGTTATACAATGTCAATGCAAATCAAAAGAAGACCTAAACAAATACAAATCATCTATTATCTATTTCATTATGGCAGCTTGAACACATGGATTTCAAGAGGCCAATGGATGATGTATTTCATTTCAGCATTTCAACGTCAAAGCTACATCAATACATGGTTCAAATGTGTACCTGGAAGTGTAAAGTAATAGAGAAAAGAGGAATGTCAGCAGCAGTTCAGTGAATCACAGCAACAGGAATTAGCACTTTCACAGCAGTTCAGCAGCACATATCAGAGGTCCATAAGCCCAGAAAACCATATCAACCATCCAAGACCACTTTTAATCAATGACACACCCAAAACAGTTCACATATACCCAAAACTAACTCGAATTTAAACCCATAACACTTCTGAAACTTCAATCAACCAAACACAAGGATTTTCAAGTTGTTTTCCCCTTTAAACTAGCCAGAGATTCGAGACAATTGCTGAAACCAACTGGAAATTGATCCAAGGAACTCAAATGTAACAGTGTTTTCGACTTTTTCTGTTATATTTTTTGATTTTGTTTTTTTTTTTGAATTTTTGAAGAAAAGCTAAGATCTAAAGGAGTTTGGATTTGAATTTCGGTTAATGAAAACCCTAAGAATGTTTTTTTTTTGGGGGGGGGGGGAGTTTTAGAGCTGAAAAAACTTGTTATACAAGGCAAATGAATGTCTATTTATAGGTGAACTTAGGGTTCAATTTCAGATTTTCACTTTACCCATTAGTCCCTATCTTAATTCTATTTTCTACCCCTTGTTTCTTGACTTGTTACACAAGTTACTGCCCTAGGTTTACTGAAACCTGCACTATAGTCCATCCTAGAAGATTCTATACCCATTACAATTCCTATTCTATCCTTACCTTTGTTCTAAAATTACCAATTTGGCAAAACATGCCATTTTCAATCCCTAAAACACCCTCAAACCTCTCCCAGAATTACCAACATGTTTTAATTACACTTAACCAATTTATCCTGAAACCTAAATTTATTAAGGCTTAAACAGTAATTTAAAGAAAAACCCTAATTAACCAATTTCCAATTGAACTAATTAACCCTAACTAATACCAATTATAGAAATTCAAATGATCTAAACTAACAACAAAATTAAAACTATTAAATCATTACAGCTAATCATGAAACTAATCTGCCAGAATTTTGAACAACAGGTAACAATTAACATAATCGAAAGCTAACCACAGTCAAAATATATTATCCAAACAACAGTTAAATCGAAACCCTATAGCCCTAATTTAAGTATCATGCAGGAAAAAAAAAACCCCTAATTAAAGCTAAACAAACAAGTCAAAAAAAAAAATCAGCAAAGAAAGGAACAAGAAGGCTTACTGACTATGGAACGAACTCCGGCCAGCCATTGTTGTTTGAATCCTCCAGGATTCTTGACACGTAACATCCCTAATCGTGTGTTTTCAAAAGAAAACACGTGATTAGGGAAATTATGGTCCAAAATCCCCAAGATTTCGGAGTTAGGGTCTGCCGGAATTGGGATTTAGAATTTGTAATGTTCCGAGCAAATTCGAGGGTTTCTAGGTACGAGTTAATGATGAGGGAGGTCTGGTGGTTAAAGGGGTATCGATTTTGGGAGGATTTGGGGACGGCGCCGCCGTACACGGCGGTTGCGGCGCTAGGGTTTGAATTATTTGAGACGTTTGGGTGATGTTTGAGAGAAACCAATAGCAGATATGGAACGGGGAGGTGACGAAGAGGACATGGTGTAAATTTCAGGGCCATTGGACAACTGCCGCCGGCGGAGGCGATTTTCGGCCGGCGGCGTGCGGTGGTAGGCGACGGAGGGTTCTCTGAAGTGTGAGAGATGAGAGGCAGGGGGTCTGAAGGGGGGGGGGGGTATCGTTAGGATAGTTATATAATTATGGACGTAGGCTTCTCGACCGTTAGATCTGGTAACCTCGACGGTCGAGATTTAACAGGCCGAAACGATGTCGTTTTGGGACGGGGGCAGGCTGGGTAGGGAATGGGTATGGGCAAGGCGGGTTTCAGGGGTTTATTTTGGGCTTGGGGGATTGATTCAATACCTGGGCTCCGAATTTATTGACAATGGCCCAATTCAAGGCAGCCTTCTTATTATATTTTGTTTGTTTTCTTGTATTTTTATTTTGCTTTTTGTATTTTATTTTGTATTTTTGTATTTATTTATTTTCCGATTTTATAAAATGCTACAATAAAACTAAAAACAAATTGACTCTAACAATTATATTTCTTAATTAATTCTTAAGGAGAAATGCAAACTAATACCACAAAATGCAAAATGGACCCTTTTTGTTATTTTCTTAACATTTGTTTTAATACTAAAATATGAAATTAAATCCTAAATGCAAAAATGCATATTTTTATATTTTCATATGAATTAAAATGCACAAATAAAAATGCAACAATTACAAAAAAAAAAAATGCCACAAAATTCACGAAAAATTACAAAATACTAAAGAAATTGTTTTTGTTTGAAATTTTGGGAATTATTGCTTAGGGCAAAAATCACGTGCTCACAGTAACTAACCTCTGATACGTTGCGCCTGCATTCTTTAGACCAAAGGGCATTACTTTATAACAATAAGTCCCCCTGTCTGTTATGAAGGAAGTTTTTTCTTCATCTCCTGGATCTATTTTAATCTGATTATACCCTGAATATGCATCTAAAAAACTTAATAGTTCATGACCTGCAGTTGCATCAATCAATTGATCTATGTGTGGCAGTGGAAAAGAATCTTTAGGGCAGGCTTTATTAAGATCTGTGTAATCTATGCAAACCCGCCACTTACCGTTCTTCTTTGGAACTACAACAGTGTTGGCTAACCAGTTAGGATACTTTACCTCACGAATAGAGCCAATTTTTAGCAATTTTTGGACTTCTTCTTGAATCACCTGATTCTTGAAAGTTCCTTGCTTTCTTTTCTTTTGCTTGACTGGAGGATATGAGGGATATTCATTTAGTTTATGAGTCATCACCTCCGGTGGTATCCCTATCATGTCAGTATGGGACCAAGCAAAACAGTCTGCGTTAGCTTTTAAAAATTTAATTAACTTACGCTTCACCTCCGGGCTAAGATTGGCTCCTATATACACTTTTCTCTCTGGCCAGGGTATAAACAAAACCACAACCTCCAGCTCTTCTATCGTCGTTTTGATGTTTTCATTTTCCTCTGGTTCTTGAATGGAATCCGGCCTTGAATCTACATCTGTTTGTTGTTGTTCAGTTGAGGTTGACGCTATGTTATCCTCAACTGAATTTTGTAATTGCTATTTTTCTTCACCCTTCGTACTTGAATCTGCCACGGAGTTGATGTTCCTAGATGTCTGTTGATCTCCCCTGATTTGACATATTCCCCATGGCGCTGGAAATTTAATGACTTGATGTAAGGTTGAAGGAACAACGTCCATTTCGTGGATCCATGGTCTTCCAAGAATCATATTGTAAGCCATCTCCATGTCTACTACCTGGAACTTTGTATCTTTGACGACTCCTTTAGCAAATGTGGTGAGCGTTACCTCTCCTTTCGTAACGACGCTGGAATTATCAAACCCAGATAGAGTATGTGCCTTTGGTATTACTTTTTCTTCAGCTTGCATCTCACGTAATACTCTTAATAGAATAATGTTTACGGAACTACCTGGATCAATCAAAACTCGTTTTACATTAGTATCGTATACAATTAAAGATATTACCAGTGCATCGTTATGAGGAGTTAACACGCCATCTGCATCTGCATCACTGAATGTAATGTTGTCTTCTTCTAAAACTTGCCGCACCCGTTTTCCTTGGGTAATTGTTACTTTGGAAATTTTGTTAGCAGCAGTGTATGATATACCATTGATGTCTTCACCCCCACTTATAACGTTGACAGTTCTTTTGGGGGAAGGTGGTTTTGGAGGCTCCTGTCTGTTCTTCATGTAAGCTTGCTTGCCTTTCTCACTGAACAACTCAGTAAGATATCCTTGTTTTAATAAGTGATCAACTTCGCTCTGTAAAAATCTGCAATCTGCTGTTTTATGTCCGTGGTCGTTATGAAACTCGCACGAATGATCAGGATTACGCCTATTTGGATTTGATCTCATCTCCTTTGGCCATCGAACCTTATCTCCCATGCTTCTCAAAACGGCTACGAGCTCGGAGGTGCTGACATTAAAGTTGTAACCACTGAACCTCGCTTTTAAATTTAGATCATCATCTCGTGACTCATGGTTGTTTTACTCGTTCCTAAATCTTGATGAAGAACCTGATTCTCTGTTTCTAGATTTATGATCGTACCTTTGGTGATCTTGCTTTGATCGTAAGTCCTTTCCCGCAGGTCCCATATAAGGCTCGTACCTATTTTTACCGGATCTTTTTTCGGACTCTGCACGTCTCGAACTTACATTTTCTTCGTTTTGAAATCGTGGGACAGTATCTTCCTCAATCCTCAGCTTCGTGCTATACCTGTTATAAACATCATTTCACGTTGTAGCGGGAAATTTCGAAGGCTTTCCTTGAGTTTCCTCGTAGCTTCCGAGCTTTTTTCATTCAAATTACTTGTGAAAGCTATAGCCGCCCAGTTGTCAGGTACACGTGGCAATGTCATTCTTTCACGTTGAAATCTGTCCACGAATTCCCTAAGTAGCTCTGAGTCCCCTTGCTTGATTTCAAAAATATCCTCCATTCTTTTCTCTACTTTTTGAGCTCCCGAGTGTGCTTTGATGAAAGAATCTGCAAGCTCAGCAAAAGAATTTATAGAATTTTCGGGTAAAAGAGAATACCATGTTAGCGCTCCTTTGGTGAGTGTTTCACCAAATTTTTTGACTAATACTGATTCAATCTCCTGCTTAGTCAAATCATTGCCTTTTGCGCCCGTTGTGAATGCAGTCACGTGGTCTCGTGGGTCTGTTGTTCCATCATATTTTGGAATATCAGACATTTTGAACTTTTTTGGAATTGGAAGTGGAGCAGCACTTAGCTTCCAGGGTTGTTGCGAATATCTATCCATATCTACCCCTTTGATTATGGGTGGCACCCCGGGTATCTGCTCTATGCGCTCACTTTGCTCCTTGAGCTGTTTCTGCAAGGTTAGTACTAAATTTTGTAAATCGGAATTAAATACATTACCTGGTTCTCTCTCCTGTGATTCGCTGGGAGTTCCTCCACCGCCTGAGTTAACAAGCCCAGAACGAGGGTTTTCCAAAGTGTTGTTATTTGGAGTAGGTGTGGGTGTTGCAATAGGTAACTGATTAACAAGTGCCTCAACGGCTTTATTGACCTGAGCAGCAATTAATTTCTGCAAAGCCTCATCAACAGCTTCAGCATTTTCAAATTGAGCATGCTCATTTATTTGAGACCCATCAGGAGTACCCTCACGAGATTGTCGTGGTGAGCTGCGTGGAGTAGGAACTTGAGCGTTAATATTCTGTGGATCTCCCTGATTTTGTTGATTCATCTGGTTTCCTTGAGTGTTATCATTGTTGTTCGACATAGTTGATGCAACAAGGAAAGTTAAGCGAAAAATAGATTATCATATTCCCGGTAACGGAACCAATTTGTTTAACCAAAAAATGAGATTTTAGTCAAAGCTAGAATTTAGAAGAACTCGGGTTACTGATAATCAAGAAAATAGATGAAAAGAAGTAATTCTGGATAGCAAGATGATAATCAAGAGAAACAAATAAACCAATGTCTATTCCAATAGTATTTCGTGTCCCTACAACTGATCATACATCTTCTTTCTATAGATACCTTTGGAAATATACGTTTTTCTTATAATGAGGCTATTATGAGTAATTAAAAACATTGAATGTTACATTACACAATCATTACATTTAAAATATATTCTCTAACGTATTCAGCATTTAATACCCATGAAATGCCGTATCTGTACTCTTTTCTATTGTCAGATTCATTCCTTCTGATTCTCGGATATAAATGACTTAAATAGGTACGGGCGCCGAGTTATTTGTCTGATTGCCCGTGCCTCTTCCTCTTTCTTTGCTCGCTCCTGTTGCACCTCATGACTCTTGGCTAATTGCAATTCTTTGACCATTTGACCAATCCACGTGTCTTGACACGTCAAATTTATATATAAATATAATTTTTCCCAATACACCTACGAGCATGCAACAACAACACCAGCTCTAGAAGTTAGATTCAAATCTTTTTGTTGAATATTGATGTGAATCTCTACAAAATTATAGGTGTTACACCTTTACTAATTCTTTATATATTTATATTTAATGACAAAATTATTAAATTCAATTGAATCCAATAAACAAGGTTGCATCCGATTCTGCCTATGAAGCCATTGTTTGCATGCTTACGTGTAAGGCCCCGGATAATTTTGCTAAGTAATTGAGGATTTCGTGGTGCCGAGTAGGCTAATTATAATATTTTACGTGCTATTAACATGATGGACATCTATTGGATTTTGTAAATGAGTGTATGAGTCATATAATAAGTAGTGTGGGGTCTAATGGGAGGCCTAAGTCTAAGTTAAGTTAGAAAATTTCATAATGGGCTAAAATTCCAAATGGGTTCGCACAAGTCCATACTTTGGACGAGCATATATATATATATATATATATATATATATANNNGTTCGCACAAGTCCATACTTTGGACGAGCATATATATATATATATATATATATATATATATATATATATATATATATATATATATATATATATATATATATATATATATATATATATATATATGTATATACATATATATATACAAGGTGTCATGTGATGAACAACCTATCAAATGAAAGATCTTCGAATCTAGTTTCTAACGCTTCAAACCGTTCGTCATTTGGACATTCCTACACAAAGTTATGATCAAATTACCAAAGGCTGGCATAATGCAATTCTGCGACCATTCTACGACTATTATGCGACCGCAGAAGTGGTAATGCGACCGCAAAATGGTCGCAGACCTATCTAGTGCATCCTAGTTCTGGGCACCGGGTTTTGCGACGCGTCTACGGCCTGCATACCCATTATGCGGTCCATTATGCGACCGCAGACCCGACTTCAGAGGGTTAATTTTCCTATTTTCATAACCCGACCCCATTTTGATAAATAGCATTAGGGGCTTCATTTGGGACGATATTCTGACTATTTTAGAGAGAGGTAAGAACAACATAGAGAGAGAAAGAGGGAACCTAGCACTCCAAATCACCTAATCTTGTTCAAATCTTCAAGAATCAAGGAAGCTAGCCACTTGATTGTCCTCCATCCGGATTGTTATTGCTAGAGGTGTTGGTGGATTGTATAAACTTAATGAAAAGCTCTTTGAGGTATGTATGGCTAAAACCCCCTCTTCTTAGAAATTGAGCTCCCATGGTGTCCATGCAAATATTGTAAATCCGAAATTTGATTGATGTAGTACTTGTTATTTCAAAGGAATTGATGTTGCAAGAATATATGTGAAAGGTGTATCTCAATGTGTTCAATATGCTATTCTTGGTAATTTGAGGATATGTGAAGAATGTGAACTATGTGCTAGATCTCAAGTTAAGTTTAAATTGAGATTGTTATGCCAAACTATGTGAAATCCTCTATGTATAAAGTTGTTTGAAATAAATCAAATGAATTTGGGTAATAGAGTGTGGCCAACATGCCGAGAACTTGAGTTATAATTGTTCCTGGCGATGCCTATGACATGAGAAAATATGAAACAGATTATGAAATGAGCCTTGACTCTACTTTCCATAAATGACTTCAATAATAAAGTGTCCTAAAGGCTTTGCACACAATTTATGCCCATAAGTGGCTATTCGAGATAATGTTTTGCCTTATAAGTACATCTAATGTGATCCGAGTTATTACATGCTCCGATGTTGAAATGGTATATTGTCGTGATTGGAAAAGAGTAATTCAAGAATAATTGGTGTAATTTCTTGTTTATGACTTTGATGTGTGTTTCTATTGTGGTTTGGTGTGTCCCCTCCTTTTTGGAAGAATCCTTTGTGTTTAAAGTTCCGTTGCTGATGAACTTGAAGTGTATGATTTCTGAAATATTGCATATGCCCATGATTCATGATTCCTCTCATGTTTACTTGACATCTTGGAATGAATGGCTTGTTGTTGAAATTGATATTGATGTGAAATGTAGGGGAAGAGCTCGAATTATGAAATGTGGCCTAGTGCCAAGTATGATGTGATAATTGTGGCCCCAAGTGCCGATGAATTGACATATGTGAGGTAAAGATTGAAATGAGATGATATATGGAAAAGGAAAAATGTCTTGGTAAGAAGGCCTAGCCGATCGGGCCGTGATCGGACGCCATGCTACACACATGGTGGTATTGTGTTGATATTGAAACTGGAAAGTGACAATGAAATTGTGATTGAGGTACATGTCTCAAATGAGGCAACCTAGCCGATCGGTCGTGATCGGACTCTGCGCAATAAAGTGGTGGTATTGTGAATGATGATGAAAAGTATTAAAAGCCGCAACCTAGAGGTATGGGAATTATGTGAAAGTTATATGATCCTTCGATTTGATGATGTAGTGATTGTTTAAAGCATTTGATTGATCTTTATGATTTCATTGTTCTTGTATGACAGTTCTTTCTATTGAAACGGTCTTTATGATTTCATTGTTCTTGTATGATAGTTCTTTCTATTGAGATGGTGTTTATGATTTCTTTGTTCTTGTATGATAGTTCTTTCTAATGAGATGGTGTTTAGTTATACATGCTAGTACTATTCCATGGTACTAACGTCCCTTTTGTCGGGGGCGCTACATCTTTAAATGGATGTAGGTGGTTCCATAGCAGTTAGTGTTGGTCGCAGCTAGTGGCGTATCCTCTTTTCAGCCGACTTGGTGAGCCCCATTTCATTTCGGGGTCCTGTATCATTTATTCATCATGTACTTGTATCTTGAGGTATAGCCGGAGCCTTGTTGCCGGCATTTTCATATTACTCTTCAGTTGTATTTAGAGGCTCCGTAGACAGGTTGTGGGTAGTGTCGGGAATTGGAACTAAAATAGAAATATTGATGTTTGGCAAAGATGTATAAAACTTGTAATATCTTGAAAGTTAGGAACGAAGTTGCTAATGGAAATGAAATGGAAGTCGTTAATGATATTTTTATAGAATTTGATTAATGGTGTACATTTCCTCTTTATTCAAAGACGATTTTGGGTAGAATGAAATCTAACAGGCTTGCTCAGTCGGGTTTACTCGGTTGAGCGCCGGTCGCGCTCCTCAGATTTTGGGGCGTAACAAACTTGGTATCAGAGCCTAAGGTTTTAAAGTGTCCTATGATGACTCAGAGCCGTGTCTAGTATAGTCCTTGTTATTGGTGTGTTGTCGACCACATCTATTAGTTGGAGGCTATTCGGACATTTAGGAATTTCACCCTTCTTTGATACTCCAGATCGTCCAATAGAGCTCAAGATAGGGAGCAAATTTCCTCGCTATGTCTTATTCCTAAGATGAGTAATCTTAATACTATAATCCATGAGTTTGAAGCAGTAAGGAGGGAATGACCCCACCATTGAGTCCGAGGGAGAGTGCCTAAGGGTTTGTTAGTGTTGATGCCCAATTTTTTCCTGTATTTTTTATATGCAAAATACCTTTCAAAATTGCATGTATATGCATATATAAGTATGTCCCAAGGCCCTATTATTTTTCTCAATTCTTAAAGATTTCAAAATCAATTTTATTGCCCTATTTTATCAAGAAAAAACCAATAAGTATTCCCAAAACGGGCATTTTGGTAATTCATTTATTGGATTCTCATATTTATACTAAAATATAGCTAGTATGATTTTTGCACATTTTTACGAAATTATTTAGTATTTTTAAAGCTAAATTGCATATAATTGCAATATTAGCCTATTTTAAGATTTAATTGCGTTTATACTTACAAAATTGACTCCAGTATTTTTAATTTAATATTTATATATTATTAATTATTTCAGCACCTTTAATTTGTTTCCAAAAATTAGTTTACTATTTTTTATAAAGTAAATAAGGGAAAATGGCTATTTAAATGTTAGCCTGTTTTTATTTCGATTTTGGCCAGATTTGGCACCCCTAATCCAACCCAATTTCAATTTCAATTGTCCAGCCCAATTCCTAAAACTACCCGACCCATAGCCCGTTTAAACGACCCGCCTGGCTCCCTGTTTAATCCAAGCCGTTGATCAAAATGATCAACGGCCACATTTCAACCTTACCATTTTTAATTACCCATTACCCCCCAAACCTTATTCATTTGGCATCACCAACCGCCTTTGAACTCCCCCATTCTCTCAAACTCTCTCGAAGCTCCTCAAACCCTAGCCGACTCCCACCACTTCCGCCCTGAAAGCCACCGGAATCCATGGCTTCCAAGGCTATAGGAGTCCTATACCCACCTCCTATTGCTCCTACATGCATGGTTTTTGAAGATTCAAGGCCTAACCACGATGAAGCTTGGTCCAGGCCTCGTTTGATTCGAGTTCTGCGGCTATCTCCGGCCTTGCTCCGGCGTGCCATGGCTGCTCGAGCCTGATTTTGACTTCTCCGGCTTAGATCAATGACTTTTCCAAGCCTTTCTCTCTTCTGGGGTTCTTCTGAAACCCTATACCTTCGAGGTTTTTCCAATTCCTTTAGATTCGTTGTATATTTGTGTTTTCTCTAAGCTCTTAAGCATTTTTTTCTCAAAATCCTCTCAAAACTACACCTTCCGAACCTTCATCTTTTTCCGATCTAGGTTTTCGTCAAATTGTCCTTTAAAATTTCTCTGATATTTAGCATGTTTTACTGTATTTCTTATGTGTATTTCCTATGTGTTTCTACTGTATTTCCTATGGTATTTCTTCTACTGTGTTTCTTCTATGTGTTCTTCTATTATGCTACTGTATTTCTTATGTAGTGTCTCCTACTGCATTTTTTATGTTGTTTCTCCTACATTGATTCTAATACTGAAAGATGCATGTCAAAAGTCTCAACATCTTTCTAAGATTTCGGAAGTTATTTCATCAGTATTTTTTGCCTTGATTACATGCCCTCTCATCTCTGCACTCGATTGATGGTAGAAACCTTAGAATTTGGGGTTCTTCCATGTTTGGAAACCATTGGCTGTTTGATTTGTTTGAATTGGTTTTTTCAAAACCCTAACTCTTTCTGACCTACTTCGAGTCTCTAAACTGAGTTTTAGGATCCTCGTCTTTCATACGATTACCGGATCCTTTGTATGCTATTAGAGGATACTTCTCTTCTACATTGCTACCCTATGTGACACCATGCTTCTGTGGTCTATTTTTCTACTAATTTTACAATGACACAACATCTTCTTTCATGCTTGACATGTCTGTATGCTCTTTATATGTGATGGACTTCCCTCTAAATGGCTTTCAAATTTTGTGATTAGTTCAGACTTCCTTCCGAATAGGACTGATTGATTTTCTTTCCTTGTTTGCTGATTTCCCTGTGATTCGACTTAAGTTAAAACCCTTCTCAGCTTTTATGACTTGGTTCATTCGTGGATCAGTAATTACAAGATCCCTGACCTTTGATTTACTGTCTATTAACTGATTTTCTTACCTTATTTGTACAACCGTGTACTTCAAAATTCTGTCCTTAAATAACTTTTTATGTATTTGCCCCTAATTGCATGCTTTGCACAAGAGATGTTTATTTGACTTCTTCCCTTAAATAGTTTTCCCGTTTGAATCTAATTTCTTTAATTAAGGGAAGTCTTGTGTGATTTATTCTTAATTGATAATCAGCTCCTTAACTGTTCTCTTACCTTATTTCTGCCTGATTTTCACACTATAAAGGCACGACTCTTTCACAAACTCAGACACATTCACAATCCTTCTGAACTCATACTCACACACAATAGTATTCTCTCTTGTCTGTACTGTGGCCTGTTTACAAGACCTACTGTTTTTCTCTATTTGTTTCTTTGAAACTGGTATGTCCTGATTTAAGCTTCAGCACCACAACAATGTGTTTATTTACAGCTTGTGTATCCATGTCTACTTACTGTTTCTGTAGAGTTCAATATTCTAGCACGCTGGTTTCTTTCTGCTTGTTTCTGCTATGAATCCCTACTCCCCACCCCCTTATGTGTTTGAGCTATGGCTTAAGACATGGCAATATGTAAGTTATTGTCCATGAATTAAACTTGATCCTTTGGGATCCCAGCCTCTAAACAGTGTATTGTAACAGGCTTATGGGTATGCTAGCACTCCCTATTGCTGGGTATGCCCATAGCTTGCTCTTGCCTCTTTCAATTTCCCTATTTCCCCTGTACCCCTATGTGTATTTATTTGTAACTGTTTCCCTTTCCCTTTCCCCCTTTGAGAACTCTGTTTCTGCACTTGCACTCTCTCTTAGTCTCTAAGTTCTGCCCCCCTCTTGTGAGCCTTGCCTTGGGACCTTGAGTTCCCTCTGAACTTGGACACCTGAGGGCTGGCCTTTCCACACTGCACCTGTCCTAATCTGATAATGCATTTGGGAGTGAGCATTGCCCGGAGTCCTTTTCGAGGCTTTTAGGGAACTTTGACACATCCAAATGGGAGAAAGGCTTTGGAACATGATCTCTTGGAGTTGGTTTACTTCATATTTCAGACAGGAAGTCTGAATCAAGCTCTCCTTGGTTGTACTTTAATTTCTGATGTATTTCTTTAACATTATTCTGGGCTGTAATAATTCGTAATGAACTCTTGGGGATGGCTAGTGAAAAAGGGAGGGATAACTATGTATGCAAAGGGTAGACATCCTGCCTATAGGTGTATTTCTGAATTTTTGCACTCTCATATAGATAACCTGCCTATAGGTACTTCTGAATTTTTGCATTTTCATATAGATAACATGCCTATAGACATTCTTGAATTCTGTATTTCTCACATAGATACGATGTATGTAGGAATTCTGCATTCTCTCAAATAGATACCATGTCCATAATTACCTGGAAATCTGAATTCTGCATATGCATATAGAGAATATGCCTATAGGTCTTTCTGAATCTTGTATATCCATTCTTCATTAGGCAATCATATTTATAGGTCTTAATCAGTCAACTGCAATTAGATATCATGTTCATAGGCTTTAAATAATTCAGCACCTAGATATCATGTTTATAGGGTTTCTGCATTTTACCATGTCTATATAAGGGTTTAATGTCAACAATGCATAGAAAACTTGAGCTATTAATCAAGTCTGAATCGCTTCACTCGGTTATAAGTCTAAAACCAGTAATAACGATGTGTTACCATTTGCAGAACCTATAACCTTTTGCTAAAACTTGTCTTCCTTTAATAATCTGGCAACCTTTCATAAATCAGTATGCATTCAGTTTATTTCATTGTTTCTAAAATCAGTAGATATCATGTCTATAGGACTGTGGTCATCATATCCATATCTACCCTTTCCCACCCCGTTAAGGTATTAATGTGCGGAATGGTCTCGTTCACTTATTGCATGCTATTACCCGCCCAAATCCTATCAGTCCAGGAGGCAGTTAGGACTACTAATCCTAAAGGAAAGGGATATTAGGCTTGTTTATAGTTTCAAAGGCAAAAATTCTAAGGCGACATACAAAAACACGTATATCAAGTTGGGGGAAAACACATAAACAAGTGAAGGGCTCAGATAGACCTCCTTTAAACCAAAGAAAGCACATAATTTAGCATGACTTACACATACTATTTAATGGTCAGATTAAACTTAAAGGTTGAGGCAGACTGATTTATTACATAGTTCAGATAAGAAGCCCGAAGCAGGCCTGCCTGTTAGTTGTAGCTAATAAAAACTGACATAGTTTACTGATTTCAGAAATAATAAAATAAACTGAATGCGTACGGGTTAAGAAAGGTTGCCAGATTATTAAAGGAAGACAAGTTTTAGCAAAAGGTTATAGGTTCTGCAAATGGTAACACATCGTTATTACTGGTTTTAGACTTATAAGCGAGTGAAGCGATTCAGACTTGATTAATAGCTCCTATAGACATGCTTTCTATGCGTTGTTGACTTTAAACCCTTTTATAGACATGGTAAAATGCAGAAACCCTATAAACATGATACTAGGTGCTGAAATTTATTTAAAGCCTATGAACATGATATCTAATTACAGTTGACTGATTAAGACCTATAAATATGATTGCCTAATGAAGAATGGATATACAAGATTCAAAAAGACCTATAGGCATATTCTCTATATGCATATGCAGAATTCAGATTTCCAGGTAATTATGGACATGGTATCTATATGAGAGAATGCAGAATTCCTACAGACGTGGTATCTATGTGAGAAATGCAGAATTCAGGAATGTCTATAGGCATGTTATCTATATGAAAATGCAGAAATTCAGAAGTACCTATAGGCAGGTTATCTATATGAGAGTGCAGAAATTCAGAAATACACCTATAGGCAGGATGTCTACCCTTTGCATACATAGTTATCCCTCCCTTTTTCACTAGCCATCCCCAAGAGTTCATTACAAATTATTATAGCCCAGAATAAAGTAAAAAAATACATCAGAAATTAAAGTACAACCAAGGAGAGCCTAATTCAGACTTCATGTTTGAAATATGAAGTAAACCAACTCCAAGAGATCATGTTCCAAAGCCTTTCTCCCATTTGGATGTGTCAAAGTTCCCTAAGAGCCTCGAAAAGGACTCCGGGCAATGCTCACACCCAAATGCATTATCAGATTGGAACAGGTGCAGTGTGGAAAGGCCAGCCCTCAGGTGTCCAAGTTCAGAGGGAACTCAAGGTCCCAAGGCAAGGCTCACAAGAGGGGGAAAAACTTAGAGACTAAGAGAGAGTGCAAGTGCAGAAATAGAGTTCTGAAAGGGGGAAAGGGAAAGGGAAACAGTTACAAATAAATACACATAGGGGTACAGGGGAAATAGGGAAATTGAAAGAGGCAAGAGCAGGCTGTGGGCATACCCAGCAATAGGGAGTGCCAGCATACCCATAAGCCTGTTAGAACACACTGTTTAGAGGCTGGGATCCCAAAGGATCAAGTTTAATTCATGGAAAATAACTTACATATTGCCATGTCTTAAACCATAGCTCAAGCACATAAGGGGGTGGGGAGTAGGGATTCATAGCAGAAACAAGCAGAAAGAAATCAGCATGCTAGTTTAAATATTGAACTCTACAGAAACATTAAGTAGACAAGGATACACAAGCTGTAAATAAACACATTGTTGTGATGCTGAAGCTTAAATCAGGACATACTAATTTCAAAGAAACAAATAGAGAAAAACAGTAGGTCTTGTAAACAGGCCACAGTGCAGACAAGAGAGAATACTATTGTGTGTGAGTATGAGTTCAGAAGGACTGTGAATGTGTGAGTTTGTGAAAGAGTCGTGCCTTTATAGTGTGAAAATCAGGCAGAATAAGGTAAGAGAACAGTTAAGGAACTGATTATCAATTAAGAATCAATCACACAAGACTTCCCTTAATTAAAGAAATTAGATTCAAACGGGAAAACTATTTAAGGAAGAAGTCAAATAAACATCTCTTATGCAAAGCATGCAATTAGGGGCAAATACATAAAAAGTTATTTAAGGACAGAATTTTGAAGTACACGGTTGTACAAATAAGGTAAGAAAATCAGTAAATAGCCAGTAAATCAAAGGTCAGGGATCTTGTAATTACTGATCCATGAATGAACCAAGTCATAAAAGCTGAGAAGGGTTTTAACTTAAGTCGAATCACAGGGAAATTAGCAAACAAGGAAAGAAAATCAATCAGTCCTATTCGGAAGGAAGTCTGCACTAATCACAAAATTTGAAAGCCAATTTTAGAGGGAAGTCCATCACATATAAAGAGCATACAGACATGTCTAGCATGAAAGAAGATGTTGTGTCATTGTAAAATTAGTAGAAAAATAGACCACAGAAGCATGGTTGTCACATAAGTTAGCAATGTAGAAGAGAAGTAGCATCTAATAACATACAAAGGATCCAGTGTAAAAGAGTTTAGAAAAAATCAGAATCGTATGAAAGACGAGGATCCCAAAACTCAGTTCAGAGACTCGAAGTAGGTCTGAAAGAGTTAGGGTTTTGAAAAAACCAATTCAAACAAATCAAACAGCCAATGGTTTCCAAACTTGGAAGAACCCCAAATTCTAGGGTTTCTACCATCAATCTAGTGCAGAGATTAGAGGGCAAGTAATCAAGGCAAAAAATACTGACGAAATAACTTCCGAAATCTTAGAAAGAAGTTGAGACTTTTGACATGCATCTTTCAGTATAAGAATCAAAGTAGGGGAAACAACATAAAAATGCAGAAGGAGACACTACATAAGAAATACAGTAGCATAATAGAAGAACACATAGAAGAAACACAGTAGAAGAAATACTACAGAAAATACAGTAGAAGAAACACATAAGAAATACAGTAAAACATGCTAAAGATCAAAGAAATTTTAAAGGATAATTTGACAAAACCCTAGATCGAAAAGATGAAGGTTCGAAAGGTGTAGTTTTGAGAGGATTTTGAGAAAAAATGCTTAAGAGCTTAGAGAAAACACACAAAAAAAAAGGAACGGAAAAACCTCGAAGGGTTAGGGTTTCAGAAGAACCCCAGTAGTGAGAAAGGCTTGGAAAAGTCACTGGTCTAGGCCGGAGAAGTCAAAATCAGGCTCGAGCGGCCATGGCATGCCGGAGCAAGGCCGGATATGGGTGTAGAACTCTAATCAAACGAGGCCTGGACCAAGATTCGTCGTGGTCAGGCCTTGAATCTTCAAAAACCAGGCATGTAGGAGCAATAGGAGGTGGGTATAGGACTCCCATAGCCTTGGAAGCCATGGATTCCGGTGGCTTTCAGGGCGGAAGTGGTGGGCGACGGCTAGGGTTTGAGAAGCTTCGAGAGAGTTTGAGAGAATGGGGGAGTTCAAAGGCTGTTGGTGATGCCAAACGAATAGGGTTTGGGGGGTAATGGGTAATTAAAAATGGTAAGGTTGAAATGTGGCCGTTGATCATTTTGATCAACGCCCTGGATTAAACGGGGAGCCGAGCGGGTCGTTTAAATGGGTTGTGGGTTGGGTAGTTTTAGGAATTGGGCCGGGCAATTTGAAATTGAAATTGGGTTGGATCACGGGTGCCAAATCTGGCCAAAAACGAAATAAAAATAGGCTAACATTTAAATAGCCATTTTCCCTTATTTACTTTATAAGAAATAGTAAACTAATTTCTGGAAACAAATTAAAGGTGCTGAAAATTAATAATATATAAATATTAAATTAAAAATACTGGAGTCAATTTTGTAAGTATAAACGCAATTAAATCTTAAAATAGGCTAATATTGCAATTATATGCAATTTAGCTTTAAAAATACTAAATAATTTTGTAAAAATGTGCAAAAATCATACTAGCTATATTTTTGTATAAATATGAGAATCCAATAAATGAATTACCATAATGCCAGTTTTGGGAATACTTATTGGTTTTTTTTCTTGATAAAATAGGGCAATAAAATTGATTTTGAAATCTTTAAGAATTGAGAAAAATAATAGGGCCTTGGGACATATTTATATATGCATATACATGCTATTTTAAAAGGTATTTTGCATATAAAAAATACAGGGAAAAATTGGGTATCAACAGCTGCCCCTCTTTACCCGGGAAGGATGAAAGAGTTGTCGGGTAAAGATATGATGGCTAATTTTGACCGAACGAAGGAGGTTTGAAAAGGTTTGGCCGCGCCCTGGCTTCCGAGCTGCCTACATATCCCTGGTCTTACAGGAATCAGGCCATATGTAGTTCAGGATCCGTCGGCGGAATATGCCGATGGAGACCTTTCAAGAACAGCCGCAATATTCAAGTTGGGATGAATGGTTAAGGTCTAATAGGGCTGCGGGAACTAGAGCGGAAACGCTCCTGCCGAGATAGCCGTTGCTCCCCGGTTTACCTGCAAATAAGCAATACAAGCATATATTGTGCGTAAATTTAAACATGATGCAATTTCTCGTCGGACCATGAATGCCGTCTTTGGACGGTTAGGATGACGTCCTCAGACCATGACGTCCTGGGCATGAAGCGTATAGTAAAGGATTCGCAGGCCATGAAATGATGCTCTCGGGCTATGAGAATGATGCCTTCGAACTATGATGCCTTTGAATAATGATATGCAAAAGATTAAGGAATCCTCAGGCCATGGCATGGCGTTCTCGGGCTATGAAAATGGTGCCTCCGAACAATGACGCCTTTGGACAATTTGGCGATCTTTCAGCCCATAAGATGTAGTATTTGGCGATCTTTCAGCCCATGCAATGCAGAAGGTGGCGATCTTTCAGCCGTGCAAGTATAAGATGGCGATCTTTCAGCCGTGCAAGTATATAAATGGAGCGGCGATATTTCGGCCACGCAAGTGTAAATAAAGCGGCGATCTTTCAGCCATGCAAGTGTAAACGAAGCGGCGATCTTTCAGCCATGCAAGTGCAGATGGAGGTAGAGCTTAACCTCGGAAGGCAGAATGGTAGCCTCATGCAATGCAAGAAATGTAGATGGAGACAGTGCTTAGTCTCGGAAGGCAGAATAGTAGCCTTATGCAATGCAGGAGATGCAGATGGAGACAGTGCTTAGTCTCGGAAGGCAGAATAGTAGCCTTATGCAATGCAGGAGATGCAGATGGAGACAGTGCTTAGTCTCGGAAGGCAGAATAGTAGCCTTATAGCCTGTTTGGCCAAGCTTCTTTTTGGCCAAAAGCACTTTTGGGCAAAAATTGAGGTGTTTGGCCAAGCTTTTGGAAAGAAAAAAAGTGTTTTTGAGGAGAAGCAAAAGCAGTTTTGGAGAAGCAGAAAAAAGTAGCTTCTCTCCAAAAGCACTTTTTTGAGAAGCACTTTTGAGAAATACACTTAGAAGCAGTTTATTAAAGCTTGGCCAAACACTAATTGCTGCTCAGAAGTGCTTTTCAAACTAATTAGCCAAACACAAAATGCTTCTCACCAAAAGTACTTTTGAGAAAAGCACTTTTGAAAAAAAGCACTTCTCAAAATAAGATGATTTTTGCAGCTTGGCCAAACGAGCTATTATGCAATGCAGGAGATGCAGATGGAGACAGTGCTTAGTATCGAAAGGCAGAATAGTAGCCTTATGCAATGTAGGAGATGCAGATGGAGATGGTGCTTCATCTCGGAAGGCAGAATAGTAGCCTTATGCAATGCAGGAGACAGATGGAGACAGTGCTTAGTCTCGGAAGGCAGAATAGTAGCCTTATGCAAGAGATAAATGGTAATAGAGTTTTCTTAGCTGATTGCGATATTGTGGCTGCTGGGTATATTGTGTGCGGATAGCAACTGTGAATAGGTGCGATGGTTCTGAAAGTTCTGTTCTTGAACAATATGAGTGTATAATACGTTTGATAATTTTGTGACTCGGGTGCCTGCATCCAAAGAAAAATCGTGGGTTTTGTAAAGGGGAAAAGTTAGTTCGTATCCCCGCTGACTTTGCTTGACCTGCTCGGCTCTGTTTCGGTGATATCGGTATGTATCATTGGGGTAGCATTGCTAAACAAAGCAGTTTCGATAATAAACATGCATGATTTTGTAAAAGTATAACATAAATGTATAATTAAAATGGTTTTTAGATGAACCGACGACTGTGACGCGGTTCGAGACGTTGCAACTTCTCCTGCTATAGAATTTTGAGGGTTGATAACTAGGGATTTTTGACGTGTTTTATGCTCCTTCTTGCTTACGCTTTGATTATAAATTGTTACAAATTAGTCCCAAAAGGCTCATAGGTTGTGCTTGATTTCAGATTTGATCGACAAAGTGACAAAATGTCAAAGATCCGCTCAAAAGGAGTGAAATCTGCACAAGTACCAAAAACAAGGCAAACTCAGGAAAAACAGGCCTAGTGCGGCCGCACTACACTTTTTGCGGTCCGCACTAGGGAGATTCAGAGAGCAGATTGTAAGGCATAAACCCTAGTGCGGCCGCAGTCCATTCTGTGCGGTCCGCACTAGGTAGATTCAGAGAATGGCAAAACCAAGCTTCAAGCAACGCGGCCGTAGTACACATTGTGCGGTCCGCGGTGAAGCCTCCGCGGCCGCACTGCCATTATGTGTGGTCCGCGGAAGAGAACTTCAGAGAGTTGAAATTGCCAAGGTTCAAAGCCATGCGGTCCACGGTCATGTTTGTGCGGACCGCGCTAGCTTCCTTCGCGGCCGCGGTCTACTCTGCGCGGTCCGCGGAGCCCAAGTTCAGAGAGCCAAGATTTGAAGTCCAAGAGCCTAGTGCGGCCGCAGTCCATTTTGTGCGGCCCGCACTGACCCCACAGGGGCATTTTTGTCCAGTTTTTCCAGCTTAGTATAAATAGAACCTTTTTCCATTTTTTGGGGATTAGTTATTTTTATTTCAGCCGCTGTGCTCGTGAGAGCATCATCTGTAGCCATTTTTGGCATTTTAGCTTAGTTTTAACGATAGATTCTTGTATTTTTACTTTAGTGTTTAATTAATATGTCTTCTCATTAATCTATTTCTCTATTTTCTTCTTCAAGCATGAGTAGCTAAACCCATTAGCTAGGGTTATGGCTCAACCCTAGTGTGGGTAATTGATGGGTGTTGTGATTTAAGGTTAGATTGACTATGGGTGTTTGTATTTGGATCAATTTTATGGTTTAATTTATGAATTGGTGGTTGCAAACACTGGTTTGTGCTAAGTTGACTTGGCTATTCTTGAGAGAGAGAGCCTAAGTCTCCAAAATTGACCCAACAAGGAATTGGGATGGACTCAAGAGAATTGATAGTCCCAATTAAAGGGTTAAACCTCGAGAGAGTAATTACCCGACTTGAACCCTAGTTGCTTGAGCTAATTTGCCTACCCATTTGGTCTCGAGAGAGTCGATTGGGCAAAATCACTCTCTCTACCGAGAGGTGTGAGAGTGGGTAAAATTGTGCAACGGTTATACATATTTCCCCAATCATGTCAATCAAGCTTTAGAAGCAATTACCCGTCAATTAGCCACCTAGGTAAAAGTCACTACCCTAGTGCCCCTTAATCCATTAAATACAACTCTTAGCAATTATCTCTTAGCGTAATCTAGTTTCAATTCTAATTAGTAGTTTTATAATAGTAGAATTTAAAGAAAACTCAAAAATTATGAGAAGATCAATTAAGAACACACACGCGATCCTAAACTAGTTAGATACTCAACTCCAATCCTAGCCTCTGTGGATTCGATCCCGACCCTCATATCGGGTAAAAGCTATTGCGACCCTCTCTTGCTACCTTTTATTGGTGCGGAGTTGGCAGCGATCACTTTTTGGCGTCGTTGCCGGGGAGCTAACGGTTTTGGCTATCTATTTAGTTAGTTTTGTGTGTTGTTCTTCTTTCCTTCTTTGTTACTAATTTGTGTGTGTGATTACTACAGGTACCCAATGGCTTTAAATGCTAATGACCCTCTTGGAAATGTGCTTGCGGGGGAGGAGGTTGAGGATATTGGAGATGATGAGGTGCCTCTTGTACCTCCCGGACCACGACGAGGCCGCCGGGCCAATGCTAATGACAATGTTCCAGACCCTCCTCCGCCACCTCCAAGAGCGGTTCCTCGGGTGCTACCGAACCAAGGATATGCAAGTGCTATTGTCCCACCCAGAATTCGGGTGGGCAATTTTCAGATAACTAATGTGATGTTGACCTTACTTGAGCAGCGTGGGTATTTCACGGGCATTGCGGATCAAAATGCCTACAAACATCTAAAAGGGTTCATGGATACATGTTGGGGTAGCAAGCAGACGAATGTGTCCGAAGATGCTCTTAGGTTGAGACTTTTCCCGTTCTCACTTCGGGGAAAGGCATTAGATTGGCTAGAGAGACTCCCCAATCATTCCATCACAACTTGGGATGAGTTGGCAGATAAATTTATTGCTAAATTTTTCTCACCCGGGCATATGGCGGCACTTCGAGATGAGATATTGGCTTTCAAGCAAGAACCCACGGAACCTTTGCATGAGATTTGGGAGCGGTTTAGAACAATGGTGAAAGAATGCCCAAACAACGATATGACCGAGGCGATGATTCAACAAACCTTCTATCGGGGCATCAATACGACAAATCAATGCATAGTCAATCAATTGGCCGGGGGTAATTTCATGAAGTTGTCTTATGACGAAGCTTGCGAGATTCTTGATGAGATGGCGGATACATCTTCCGCATGGCAAAGTAGAGCCAATGTTCCCCAAGGTGACCCTACGGTTATTCATTTGCATAAGGAACTACATGACCATGGACAGGCTATAGCGGAGTTGACAACTACTATGAACCAATTGGCTAAGGCACAGTTGCAACAAGTCCAAAACCCTCGCCAAGTGAATGCTATGGAAAGTGTTAATTTGCTTACCAACAAGAGAAGGCAAAGAAGGCAACAAAATCAAGGGAATTCCGAACAATTTGATGATGATGGTGATAGGTTTCAAAATGAGGGCTATGATGAGCAAAATGAAGAGGTACAATATGTTAACAACTATCAACGCAATATAGGCAACTCTTTAAACCAACAATGGCGACCCCAAGGTAATTGGGGCAATCAACAACAAGGTGGTGGTAATTGGAACAACAACAACCAAGGCGGTAATTGGGGGAACACCAATCAAGGCAACCAAGGGCATTGGAATGGTAATAACAACAATTGGAACAACAATAGTCAAAGCAATTGGAACAACAATGGAAACCAAGGCAATCGGGGGCAAGGCTTTCAAAGGCCCCCAATGTACCAACAACTGAACAATCCACCCCCGTTCCCTTCTCAAGGATCTAGTTCTTCAGGTAATGATATGGGAATAATAGAAATGATGTTCGAACAAATGATGAAGAAGAACCAAGATTCTGATGCTCAATTGGCTTCCCACAATACCTCCATTCGGAATTTAGAGGTGCAATTAGGCCAAATCTCTCAATCGTTGAATACTCGCCCAAAGGGTGCTCTACCAAGTGATACGGTAGTGAACCCTAAGGGTAGGAACAATCATGAGATGGTGGTTACAACACGAAGTGGGAGAGGTGGTGATGTGCATACCTCGAAAGATAAGCAAATTGTGGATGATGAGGTTGAGTTGCGAGAAAATGATGTTCCTTTGGTAGTTGAAGATGTGGTTGAGAATGAGGTGAACAATGATGTGAGGATTGACATTGATGAGGCCGAGGTGGAACCTCAAGAGGCCGTGAACCCGTCTAGGGAGCACATAATTGACATGCCGGAGCCGGTGGTGCCAAAAGCCAAGGCACCTTTGCCTAGACCACCTCCCCCCTATCCTCAAAGGCTAGCCAAGCAGAAAAGTGACAACCAATTCAAAAAGTTCATTGACATGATGAAGAGCTTATCCATCAACGTGCCTTTGGTGGAGGCTTTGGAGCAAATGCCTGGGTATGCGAAATTCATGAAAGATTTGGTTACAAAGAAAAAATCAATGGACTGCGAAACTATCAAGATGACCCACCAAGTTAGTGCCATAGTACATTCAATGGCCCCGAAATTAGAGGATCCCGGTGCTTTCACTATCCCCTGCACTATTGGTAGTGCAGACTTTGCCAAAGCTTTATGTGATCTTGGGGAAAGCATCAATTTAATGCCCTTCTTAGTTTTCAAGACTCTAGGTATTGGGCCACCAAGGCCAACTTCCATGAGATTACAGATGGCAGATAGATCAATGAAGCGTCCTTTGGGTATAGTTGATGATGTGCTTGTCCGAGTGGACAAATTTATCCTGCCGGCGGACTTTGTGATTTTGGATTGTGAGGTGGACTATGAGGTCCCAATTATTCTAGGGAGACCTTTCCTTGAAACGGGGTTGATGTTGAAGCTGGTGAACTAACTTTCCGAGTAGGTGATGAGAAGGTCGTCTTCCATGTTTGCAAATCCATGAAACAACCCAATAGCACCGAGGTGTTGTGACGAACCAAAGGGTCATCACCTATTTCCTCATCCATTCCATGCTTTCGAGGCCTTAAAACCTCATTTTTTACTTGCCTCGATTTGCGTGCGCAGTCCGGGCGCGTAGCCGGAAAGCTTTTATGTCAAAATATGTGAATTCCGTGAAAACTTTGAAGAATTTTGATATTAATATGATTATAGTTGACTTTGGTCAACATTTTTGGTAAACGGACCCGGACCCGAGATTGGACGGTCCCGAAAGGTCCGTATAAAAATATGGGACTCGGGCATGTGCCCGGAATCGAATTCCGAGGTCTAGACCCCGAGATATGAATTTTTTTGTGAAATTATTTTTCTGAAATTATTAAGGAAAATGGAAATGAAAATTGATTAAAAGACTATGGTATCGGGCTCGTATTTTGGTTCCGACGCCCGGTACAAGTCTTAAATATGTGTTAAGCGCTTTCTGTAAAGTTTGGTCGAAATCGGACGTTGTTTGACGTGTTTCGGACTATGAGTTCAAAGCTTGAAAGGTTATGAAGTTTAGAAGAAGAATCATGTGTTTTGAGGCTTGATTCAATGATTTTGATGCTATTTTGGCGATTTGATCGCACGAGCAAGTCCGTAGGATGTTTTTGAGGTTGTATGCGTGTTTTATTTGGAGCCCCGAGGGCTCGGGTGAGTTTTAGATAGGCATCGGATTGCATTTCTCATGTTTTAAAAATCTGGTATGCTGGCTTCTGCAATTTTCGCAAATGCGAAGGGAAGACTCGCAATTGCGAGCTCGCAAATGCGAGCACTGCTTCGCAATTGCGAAGTCTGGAGAAAATGGGGCACTGTCGCAAATGCGATGGGTAGGCTCGTAAATGCGAAGGGGGGGGGGGTAGGTTCGGCAAATGCGATGCCTCTTTCGCAAATGCGAAACCCCGCCTGTTGGCCCAATGTTCGCAAATGCGAACCAAGGATCGCAATTCCCAGCCCTGTCTTGTTCGCAAATGCGAACCAAGGCTCGCAATCCCATATCTGAGGCCCAGCAAATTTTATACTTAGTCGAATTTTCATCACTTTTCACCATTCTTTCAAAACCCAAACACCATAGGCGATTTTTCAAGAGCAAACTTCATCCCAAATCATTTGTAAGTTGATTTTTACTCAATTCTTTCAACTTTTAACATCATTAAACATGTTTTCCACTTGAAATCAAGGATTTTTCATGGGTGAAATTGTGGTTTTTGGGTAGAACCTAGGTTTTCCATAAAATTGGGGAGTTGGACCTCGATTTGAGGTCCGATTTCAAAAAAAAATTATATATTTGAACTCGTGGGGGAATGGGTAACCGGATTTTGGTTCGAACCTCGAGTTTTGACCACGTGGGCCCGGGGGCGATTTTGGAGTTTTTGGGAAAAACTTGGGAAACTCATTTTTATGCATTCAAATTGATTCATATAATGTTTATTAAAGTAATTGAGCAATTTGTGATTAGATTCGAGCGAATTGGAGGTGGAACCGTGAGGTAAAACAATAGTTGAGGATTAAGTTGATTTCAAGGCTTTGAGGTAAGTGTTTGGTTTAACCCTAGCTTGAGGGAATAGGAGTTGAGTCTTGTTGCTAATTGCTAATTGCTATGCATGGTGGCGAGTATCTATACATTGGTGTCTAGCATGACCGTGAGTCCTTATAACGTGATTATCATGACTTGGTTGTGAACTCCGTGTTTATTGGAGGATTTTCTATATGTTGTGAATACCATGTGAACGGTAATATGATCATTTGATTCCTGGGAGCATAGGCTCGAATTGTGATACGAATATCGAAATTATACGAAATGACTTGTTTCTTTGGAGCGTTGGCTCAAAATAGTAGAGTGAACTCTAAGATAAGAAAAGTAAGAAAGAGAAGGCGTTGTTGGTTATTCCCTTGCCGGGATGTTTGTCAAATATTTACTTATTTTATGCCCCTTAACTGTGACTGTTGTTTGGGGAGTCGGACTGTTAAATGATACTGGGGATCGGGTTGCGTGCTGCAACAATTATACATGATAAATGATATGGGTCGGGTTGCACGCCGCAACAGTGGTATTTGTGGAGCGGGTTGCACGCCACAACAATAGTAATTATGGGTCGGGTTGCACGCCGCAACAGTGGTATTTGTGGAGCGGGTTGCACGCCGCAACAATAGGAATTATGGAGCGGGTTTCACGCCGCAACAGTTATTGAGGCTACGTGTTTGTACTGGAGTATTGATTCTTTGTTCATTGTGAACCTAAGTTGTTTTAGTTGTTACTCTGGATTGCTGTTAATATTGTATCCCCCCTTAGCATGTCTCCCCTCCCATGTTGTAAATTACTTGGTATTCGATTCCCGCTGTATAGTTATAACTGCACAGGTTCATGTGATGTCCACTCTAGCCTCGTCACTACTTCGCCGGGGTTAGGCTAGGCACTTACCAGCACATGGGGTCGGTTGTGCTGATGCTACACTTCTGTGCATTTTTGCACAGGTCCAGGTTGGGAGGAGCAGCAGCAGCAGTAGTTCGGGAGCAGACTTTCCTATTCACGAGACTGAGGTAGCCTTGCAGGCGTCCGCAGGCCCGGCGTCTCTTCTTTACGTTTTCCTTTTGACTGTTGCCTCATTGTTTTCGAGACAGACAACTGTTATATTTCTTTCAGACCTTTGTATTTAGTTTATTCTTAGTGGTTCGTGAGTAATGTGACACCAAATCTTGGGCAGAGGCTATTGTTGACTATTCCGCATTTTGATTCAGACTTATAAATTAGACTTCCGCTAGTATTATTATTATTAAATTCCATGTTTCTTATTGATGCTATGGATTGTTAACAGATTTATTTATTAATGAAAGGTAAATAAGTTGGCTTGCCTAGCTACCACGACTAGGCGCCATCACGATCCCGATGGTGGGAAATCCGGATCGTGACAGGTGTGCTCATTTGTGGACATTGTCACAGTTGTGATAGTGGATGACACAAGTGCTATGATTAACGTGGAGGATCCCCTTGAGGCTGTGCTATTAAATCTTGATGTCAATGATGATGCAAGCAGAGTGGAGTGTGTCAATGCAATACATGGGATGGGCTCTTATTCCTATGAGCCGAGGAAATTGTCTTTGGATCTTGAAAATCGGAAAACTCCACCAACCAAACCATCAATTGAGGAGCCACCGGTGTTGGAGTTGAAGCCACTTCTTCCACACCTCACGTATGAATTCTTGGGCTCTAATTCAACTTTACCAGTTATTCTTTCTTCTTGTCTTACTAACATGCAGGTTGAGGCCACTTTGGCGGTGCTTCAAAGGCGAAAAAGGGCAATTGGATGGACTCTGGCGGATATTCAGGGAATAAGCCCCGCATTTTGTATGCACAAAATAATTTTGGAGGATGATGCAAGGCCTTCTTTAGAACATCAAAGGAGGCTCAATGAGGCAATGCAAGAAGTGGTGAAAAAAGAGGTGATCAAGTGGCTAGATGCAGGTGTGGTGTATCCAATCTCCGATAGCTCATGGACTTCTCCGGTGCAATGTGTGCCGAAGAAAGGTGGGATGACTGTGGTGACTAATGACAACAATGAACTTATTCCCACTCGGACGGTTACCGGATGGCGGGTATGCATGGACTACCGGAAGCTAAACAAGGTGACCCGAAAGGATCATTTCCCTTTGTCATTCCTTGACCAAATGCTTGACCGCCTTGCGGAGCGAGCCTTTTATTGCTTTTTGGATGGATATTCGGGTTATAATCAAATATTAATCGCTCCGGAGGACCAAGAGAAGACAACATTCACTTGCCCGTATGGCACATTCGCTTTCTCTCGGATGCCGTTCGGGTTGTACAATGCTCCGGCGACCTTCCAACGATGCATGATGGCTATTTTTACCGATATGGTGGAAGACATTTTGGAGGTATTTATGGATGATTTTAGTGTGGTTGGTGATTCTTTTGAAGAATGTTTGGGTAATTTGGATAGAGTGTTGGCCCGGTGTGAAGATACCAATCTAGTTCTTAATTGGAAAAAATGACACTTCATGGTTGAAGAGGGCATAGTGTTGGGTCACAAATTTTCTAAGCATGGTATTGAAGTAGACAAAGCCAAGATTGAGGTGATTTCAAGACTTCCTCCCCCCACTTCTGTCAAAGGGTGAGAAGTTTCCTTGGGCATGCAGGGTTCTACAGGCGGTTTATCAAGGATTTTTCGTAGGTTGTGAATCCCCTTTGCAAGTTGCTAGAGAAAGATGCTAAGTTTGTGTTTGATGAGAAATTTATGGAGGCCTTTGAACTTCTAAAGCATAAGTTGACAACTACCTCGATCATTACCGCACCCAATTGGAGCTTGCCTTTCGAGCTCATGTGCGACGCGAGTGATGTTGCGGTTGGGGCAGTTTTGGGTCGAAGAGTGAACAAAATGCTTCATCCCCTGTACTATGCAAGCAAGACTATGAATAAAGCTCAACAGAACTACACGGTGACGGAGAAGGAATTGTTGGCTATTGTGTTCGCCATGGAAAAATTTCGGCCATATCTTATGGGGGCCAAAGTCATAGTGCACACCGACCATGCCGCCCTTAGGTATTTGATGACCAAGAAAGATTCCAAGGCAAGGTTGATGCGATGGGTGTTACTTCTTCAAGAGTTTGATTTGGAAATAGTGGACCGGAAAGGTAGTGAAAACCAAGTTGCGGATCATTTGTCCCGCTTGGAGGAGGAAGGAAGGCCGTGTGATGGCTTGGAGATCAATGATACATTCCCCGATGAGCAACTACTTTCTGTGTCAATGTGTGATATGCCATGGTTTGCGGATATTGCTAATTTCATTGTGACTGGCATCATCCCGTGTGAGCTCTCTTCTAACCAAGGGAAGAAGCTCAAACGGGATAGGCTGTACTTCTATTGGGATGAGCCATACTTGTTTAAGATTTGCACGGATGGTGTGATTCGAAGGTGTGTCCCAGAGGGAGAGCAATTGAGTATTTTGGAGGCTTTTCATTCATCCCCCTATGGTGGCCATCATGGAGGGGTGAGAACGGCTTCGAAAGTTCTGAGTTGTGGCTTTTATTGGCCAACCTTGTTCAAAGATGCAAATGATCTAGTGAAAATATGTGATCAATTTCAACGAGCGGGCGGGATTTCCAAGAAAGATGAGATGCCTCTGAACACAATTCTCGAAGTTGTTATCTTTGATGTATGGGGTATCGATTTTATAGGCCCTTTTGTTAGCTTGTGTGGGAACACTTACATTCTTGTAGCGGTTGATTATGTGTCAAAATGGGTTGAGGCTATGGCCTTGCCCAACAATGAAGCTAGGAGTGTGGTGTCATTTCTAAAGAAGAGCATTTTCACAAGGTTTGGTACACCCCGGGCAATCATTAATGATGGAGGATCGCATTTTTGTAATAGAGCTTTTGATACCTTGCTATCCAAGTATGGTGTCAACCACAAAGTCTCTACACCTTATCATCCTCAAGCAAGTGGCCAGGTTGAAGTGTCTAACAGGGAGATCAAGAGTATTTTGTCCAAGACCGTCAATGCTAATAGGACCGATTGGTCTAAAAAGTTAGATGATGCTCTATGGGCTTACCGGACCGCTTACAAGACCCCTATTGGTATGTCACCGTATCGGTTGGTGTTTGGGAAAGCATGTCACCTACCAGCGGAATTGGAGCATAAGGCCATGTGGGCCTTGAGGAAGCTTAATCTTGAGTGGGATGTTGCGGCCAATCTTCGTGTTGAACAACTCAATGAACTTGATGAATTCCGGTTCCATGCATACTCTAGTTCATCCTTGTATAAGGACAAGATGAAGTACCTTCATGACAAATATGCTCGCGGAAAGGAGTTCAAAGTTGGTGATTTGGTGCTCTTATTCAACTCCCGTCTAAGGTTGTTTCCGGGAAAGCTGAAATCAAAGTGGAGCGGACCATTTGAAGTTGTATGTGTGACCCCGTTTGGTGCTCTAGATTTGAAGAACAAAAGTGGTGAAGTCTTTAGAGTGAATGGGCACCGTGTCAAGCATTATCTTGGGAAGTTTGATGATAGCCAAGTGGTGGCTGTTGTTCATTTCAAATGATGTGATGGTAACCCGCGTCGTGCCACGACGTTAAATCAGGCACTTCTTGGGAGGCAACCCATGTGTTTTTCTTTTTGTTTCTTTGATTTTTCTTGGTAGTATAGGATTGATTTTTGGGCTAACTGATTGTGAGATGTTGCAGGGATTGAGTTGATGCAGTGCAGGGCATAATGGCAAAATTGTTCAGTCTCTGAAGTTTCCAGTGCGGCCGCACTACACTTTGTGAGGTCCGCACTGGTGTGAGCCAATGTGAGGACTCTCTGAAGTTTGCCACCGTGGCTGCATTACATTTTGTGCGGACCGTGGTGGACCTCCGCGGCCGCGGTCTGTTTTGTGCGAACCGCAGATGTTGCCTTCTCAAACTTCTTCTAAATAAACCCACCGCGGACCGTGGTCCATTTTGTGCGGCCGCACTGGTAGGTGAGAATGGGCCCCAGGGGTTTCTCTATAAATAGACCCCAAGGGCCTTTTTTACCCTTTTCGAACCCTAAACTCTCGGAGCTCCCTTTTACTGTTCATCTTCTATCTTCATCGTAATAGCTTGTTTGCATTGTGTTGATTCACTTCTTCTCAATATCTGGTAACATTTCACCCGTTTCTTTTAGTTAATTGTTTAACTCCATTTCATTTTTAATTTTATTATCCTGTAGCTTTTTTTTCTTCCCGTATTTTTTCAATTTTTAGGGTAGTTAGTTTTGAATGTTAATTTTTGTAGACTTAGTGAGCATAATTGAACTGGGTAGTTGAGTAGGGACCATATCTAGGTAAAAATTTGAACTAAAATGCAAAATCCCAAAACCCTAACTCAGTGCCAGGTTTGGGCACCCATCGCGGACCGCGGTCGTGTTTGTGCGGTCCGCGGTAGCCTCAACGTGGTTGCATTAACACTTTCCGCGGGCCGCGGTGATGAGATTCAGAAAGGTGCCCTTGACCAATGCGGTCGCACTACATTTTGTGCGGTCCGCACTGGCCCACCGCGGCCGCGGTACTATTTTGTGCGGGCCGCGATGGTGAGATTCAGAGAGTTATTTTTAGGGACCTTAGACCTGTGCGGCCCGCGGTCATTTCTGTGCGGTCCGCAGTGGCCTTAGCGCGGCCGCACTGCCATTTGGTGCGGTCCGCACTGGCCTGACTGTGTCTGCAACTTTCTGCTTCTGTTCTGCAATTCATTATACACATCTGTCTCACTGTCTCTGCTGATACTAACAAAGTTAGATGTTTGTGCCTGCAGACAATGGTTAAAAAACGAGGAGGCAAAGGATCAAAACAACCCGGGAGAGGTGATTCCTCCCGAGGGGGCAAAGGAAAGAGAATATTCAAACTCACTCCCCAAGCTCGAGAAAACATAAAACAAACTAGGAAGATGATAAAAGCCGCAGATAGAGCGGCTTCCCATTCCTCGGGGAGTGAGTATCAACCGTCAAGGGATGTCTCTTCCGACTCAGTCCCAACTCATATCGTCACCAACTTCCAATTGACTGATGATACTCCTCCACTATCACCCACTATCTGAAGGCCAGTCAATATCGTTTCTGAGTCGTCTGAGGGCTCAGCAGCCGGTAGTGGGGACGACTCCACCTCCCCCACAGCTTCATTATCTGGGGAGAGTGCAGGCGGAGATGATGAGGGAAATGAGGAGGTACCGGAGGGTGGTGAGCCTCAGGTGGGAGGCATCGCCCGAACTAGGAAGCCCGATGTTTGGGAGGACAGATTTGTGAGCCAAGTGGCATATCATAAGTTTAGGGAGTGGTGGCCGGTGAGGCATTTGATACCGGAGAGGAGTTTTATTGACAAAAACTTTACTACCCCACAACCCTGACGTGCAGAGGCAATTTAGAACTAGACCGGGCTGGGAAATATTCATGGAGAAATGTATAGATGTAAATGAACATATGGTCAAGGAATTTTATTGTAATGTAGCCCACATCGTCAAGGGTTCCAAAGTGATCAAGGTCCGAGACAAAATGGTGTTGTTCGACGGGCAATCTCCGAATGAGTATTTGGGGTTCAATGAAGAGGACGAGACTCTATATCTGGCAAAGTTGGAGATGGGCGACGGGGTCCGTCCATGGTTAGCTTAGTACCTAGCAATCCCAGGTACCGTTCCTGAGTGGTTGACTGCGGGGGTAAAAATACTGAGGAGTACCCTAAACTTTGAGGCTAGGGGTTGGTTGACTTTTGTTTGCAGTCGGGTGGACCCTACTACCCATGACCAGACCATTCCTCTCCACCGGGCTGTATTGGTTGTTTCCATCATGGAGGGATACCCCATCAATGTGGGGAATGTGATGACCCGCATTATCTCCTTAGTGGGTGCAGAGCACGACCGGAACTACCCTTACCCCAACACCCTCTCTATGTATTTCTGGGTCTTGGAGGTGGAAAAGAAGTCCTATGATGTCAAGGCCAAACCAGTAGTTCCATTTTCATGGTATAGTTTGAAGGGGCCAGACAACCCCAAGAACAAGAACTACAAGGCCCCTGCTTCCGCCCTAACTGGTCAGTCTGAAGAGCCAGTTGTGGTAGAGGCCTCCACTGAGCCTGCCTCCACAGTTGCTGACATGCCTCCCGGACCTTCCACTACTGCTGACTTGCCTCCAGGTCCTTCTACCTCAGCTGGCCCGGAGATTCCATATTCCCGGGCCCATCCTATCACTGCCCACCGGCTGAGCCAGACACTTCAGAGCCTGAACAACTGGATGTATACTGCTTCATCCAAGTTGTCTACCTTGACCTTCACCATTGCAGCTCAGTCAGCTCCTCAGCCAGTACAGGTCCCACAGTCCATTGAGGATGCATTGAAAAAGATTCTAGAAAACCAGGAGAAGATCCTCAGTACCCAGGCTGCCTTGGCTAAGGCAATGGATTCACATGGCAAGGCTCTAAAGGAGCTTGCCAAGGAGCACAAGAAGCTACGCAAGAAACGGTCCTCCAGGGAATCCGTGAAGGAGCTGAGGGTGGATGTATATAGACTGAAGGCAGACCAGCTGCCTTTAGAATTATTGTTTGAGGACCCAGCTCCAGCAGCAGTTCCGGTAGTAGCTACAGATCCAGAGCAGACACAGAGGCCTCCAAAGAAGAGGAGGAAGATCCCTAGTGCAGATGATGCCATTATCCAGTTGGCGGACCCACCGGAGGCTTCCTCCAGTCAGCCACAGGATGTACCAGATCCACAGCCGGTCCAGGTCCAGTCCCAGGTACCAACAGCTGAGCAGCAGGATACGGGAACCAGTCTGAGGTTCCCGAGCACACAGAGGACCCAGGGACCACTCATGATCCTATGCAGACGGACGAGGCTTAGGGAGTCTTCATATCCTTTCTTGATTATTTTTGGTGCTTATTTTGATTAGTTGGCATTGGGGACAATGCCAGCTTTTATTTGAGGGGGTGCGCTATATTTTGTTTGGATGACTGTATATATGGATCACTTTTATGCTTTCTTGATTTTTCATTTGGTCTGTATATAATCTTACATTTAGTTACTTTTATCGTACTTTTTATCTTTCCTTTGGTCTATATATAAAGTTACATCATTGTATATATTCATTCCCCGTTGTATATTCAAAGCCCCTATTGTACATATTTATTCTATTTTCTATTTTCGCAAATTTTAGCTTCTTATATAGGCTCGTAGCCTTTGTTTTGTTTTGGAAGTTTTAATAAACCTTTGGTTTTCTTAATGCCACGGTTCTTTCCAAAGGTGGAGTATTGTGTGAACCGGGTGGCTCTTCCCAATGATAGATGGCGTGACAACCTTCTTAATGGTTTGAATCCGTTTTTCTTTTTGTTTTTAGTAGTTTGTAGTTAAGGGTACCTCAAGCAAAGCTTCACTTAGGCCTAGCACATTTGCCTTTGATCTTACGGTCAAAAACAAATTGTTGTGTTTAGGATGGTGAAAGTCGTGGCCTTGAGACTCTTGTGTTGAACGATAATCATCAAGTAATTTTTCGGGACCATTATGTGCTCAAATCGTATCTAAGGTTGTTGTGGGCCCCCGACTCGATGTCTTTAGCAATCCCTTAGCTTGTGTGGTGAGAAATCGAATTGCGAGTCCAAGTCCCGTGCCATTGGTCTAGAACTTGCCCTGAATATTTATTGAGGCGAAATATTAAGTAAAATTTGACTTGAGAAGTGATTATAGGCTCTCCTTGATCCAAATGATAGTTGAACAAATTCCATAGCCTACCAATGATATGATCCCTAGTTAACCCTTTTGAGCCTTAGACCTTTTTCTTTCAAGAACCATGTTACAAGCCTATACCCGTTCTAAAAGATACCCTCTCTTGGCACCCGATCTTTCCTTGAGCACATGGCAAAAGTATAAGTTTGGGGGAGAGATGAGGATGACAACAAAGTGGTATAAGGCACAAAAATGAAGAAAAGGAAAGGCAATGAAAAAGAAAGAAAAGCAAAAAGATAAAAAGAATGCTCAATGTGAGAAAGAATAAAAAGGGATTCAAGAAAAGTAAAAGAAAGAAAGGTGTAGGAAGTTGAAAAAGGAGAAAAGAATTGAAATGCATGAGAAAGAGTGACAATGAGTCTCTCTAACCCCTTGGAAAGAGGTGAAATGACTCAAAGAGTCAAGTGAATTGTGCCAAATGAATCAAAAGAAGTGCATAAGGGAAGATGGAACCCACTTGGGCCAAAACATTTCCTACCCTGAACCAAAAGCCTTCACAATGACTCCACAAAAGCCCTATATGATCTTGAGTTGAATAAAGCTTACATTAGTGGATACTTACATAAGGGGCAAACATATGGTACCTAGAGTCGGACCTGCGACCTTTTCTTAAGAGAGATGAGTGAATTCCCGTTAACCTCGATGTGTGTGTCAATACTCTAAAAAGGTGAGGTTTGCTTAGGGAGAGTTGAGGATGTGTGAGTTTGGGTTCCACAATGACCAAAGTAGTTGAAAGAGTTCTTTGATGTGTTTGAACTCTTGATGCTCTTGTGTCGCACTTGATCCATGGTTTTTCAAAGGTTAAATGTTGTTAATGATGCATTCGTATTGAGGGCAATTGTTAGTCCCAATTGATGCTTATTGAGGTTACTTTAGGATAGCTGGAAATTCTTGGATTTTACCTTAAGGGATGGTTCTTATTTTGTTTGCTTGAGGACAAGCAAAAGCTTAAGTTTGGGGGAGTTGATAACTAGGGATTTTGACGTGTTTTATGCTCCTTCTTGCTTACGCTTTGATTATAAATTGTTACAAAATAGTCCCAAAAGGCTCATAGGTTGTGCTTGATTGCAGGTTTGATCGACAAAGTGATCAAATGTCAAAGATCGGCTCAAAAGGAGTGAAATCTAAACAAGTACCAAAAACAAGGCAAACTCAGGACAAACAGGCCTAGTGCGGCCGCACTACATTTTGTGCGGTCCGCACTAGGGAGATTCAGAGAGCAGATTGTAAGGCATAAAACCTAGTGCGGCTGCAGTCCATTCTGTGCGGTCCGCACTAGGTAGATTCAGAGAAAGGCAAAACCAAGCTTCAAGCAACGCGGCCGCAGTACACATTGTGCGGTCTGCGGTGAAGGCTCCGCGGCCGCACTACCATTATGTGCGGTCCGCGGAAGAGAACTTCAGAGAGTTGAAATTGCCAAGGTTCAAAGCCATGCGGTCCGCGGTCATGTTAGTGCGGACCGCGCTAGCTGCCTCCGCGGTCGCGGTCCACTCTGCGCGGTCCGCGGAGCCCAAGTTCAGAGAGCCAAGATTTGAAGTCCAAGAGCCTAGTGCGGCCGCAGTCCATTTTGTGCGGCCCGCACTGACCCCGCAGGGGCATTTTTGTCCATTTTTTCTAGCTTAGTATAAACAGAACCTTTTTCCATTTTTAGGGTATCAGTTATTTTATTTCAGCAGCTGCGCTCGTGAGAAGCTATTTTGTAGCCATTTTGGGCATTTTAGCTTAACTCTAACGATAGATTCTCTATATTTTCTTTAGTGTTTAATTAATATGCCTTATTCTTCATCTATTTCTCTATTTTCTTGTTCAAGCATGAGTATCTAAACCCATTAGCTAGGGTTGTGGCTCAACCCTAGTGTGGGTAATTGATGGGTGTTGTGATTTAAGGTTAGATTGACTATGCGTGTTTGTATTTGGGTCAATTTTATAGTTTAATTTATGAATTGGTGGTTGCAAACACTGGTTTGTGCTAAGTTGACTTGGATCTTCTTGAGAGAGAGAGCCTAAGTCTCCAAAATTGACCCAACAAGGAACTGGGATGGACTAAAGAGAATTGATAGTCCCAATTAAAAGGTTAAACCTCGAGAGAGTAATTACCCGACTTGAACCCTAGTTGCTTGAGCTAATCTGCTTACCCATTTGGTCTCGAGAGAGTCAATTGGGCAAAATCACTCTCTCTACCGAGAGGTGTGAGAGTGGGTATAATTGTGCAACGGTTATACATATTTCCCCAATCATGTCAATCAAGCTTTAGAAGCAATTACCCGTCAATTAGCCACCTAGGTGAAAGTCACTACCCTAGTGCCCCTTAATCCATTAGATACAACTCTTAGCAATTATCTCTTGGCGTAATCTAGTTTCAATTCTAATTAGTAGTTTTATAATAGTAGTTTATAAAAGAAAACCCAAAAATTATGAGAAGATCAATTAAGAACACACACGCGATCCTAAGCTAAGTAGATACCCAACTCCAATCCTAGCTCTCTGTGGATTCGATCTCGACCCATAAATCGGGTAAAAGCTATTGCGACCCTCTCTCGCTACTATTTAGTGGTGTGGAGTTGGCAGGGATCAGTGCACAATCCCACGCTCGTCATCAAACGTGTACATCACCTCAAAATAGCACAACGATGTGAAATCCGGGATTTCATACCCTCAGGACAATATTTACAATCATTACTTACCTCTATGTGGTCCAATCTCTGGCCCGCAACGCCTTTGCCTCTCGTCTCGGCCTCAATTCACGTCGAATCTGACAAAAATTAGAATCATGGCGTCAAAATATGCTAAGGGAACGAAGCCCATGCGAATATAATCAAATTACGACACCAATCCCGAAATTAACCAAACCCGACCCCCGGGCCCACGTCTCGGAATTCAATAAAAAGTTACATCAATAAGCTCCTTATCTTCCCACGAGTTCGTGCATATCAAATTTACCAAAATCCAACCACAATTGACCCCTCAAATCCCAAATTCTAGGTCTCCAATTTCAAGCCCTAGTTTCTTCAATAATTTCCCACAAATTTCATAGATTTTCAAGCCTAAATCAATGAAATAACACCAAGGAACGAGTTTTATGATCAAAATTCTTACCTCAACGAAGTTCCCTCTGATTCTCTCTTCAAAATCCCCCAAAAGCTCCAAAAATTGATTAAAAATGGTGATGAAAGTCTGAAAATCGCGAAGGAGGGTTTATATACTTTCTGGCCCAGGGTTTTCACACCTGCGGCCCAAACACCACTTCTGCGCCACTGCTTCTGCGGTCAGGAGCACCGCATCAGCGGTTTTCACTTAACGCCTCAACTTCGCACCTGGGATCGAACAGCCGCACCTGCGCTACCGCAGGTGTGCTCAGACTGCCGCTTCTGTGATTCTAGCTCCCATGGCCCTTTTCCGCATCTGCGACCCATTGGGTGCTTCTGCGAAGCCCCACCTGCGGTCCCCTAGCCACAAGTGCGGTTATGACAGCAGACTCAGCTTCAGCTGTCATTTCCAAATTCCTATCTTCCGCCAACCATCCGAAATCACCCCGAGGCCCCTGGGACCTCAACCAAAAGCACAAACAAGTCATATACCACTATTTAAACTTATTCCAATCTTCAAAGCACCTCAAATAACATCGAATCAACCAAAACACATCGGATTCAAGCCTAAGGTTCCAAAAATATTCCGAATTACGCTTTTGATCAGAAAGTCTATCAAACCACGTGCGAATGACCTGAAATTTTGCACACACATCCCAAATGACACAACGGACCTATTGCAACTTCCGGAATTCCATTCCGACCCCTATATCAAAACTTCACCTATCAACCGAAAAATGCCAAAAATTCATCTTTGCCAATTCAAGCCTAAAGCTACTCCGGACCTCCAAAACACATTCCAATCACACTCCTAAGTCCCAAATCATCTCCCGAAGCTATCAACCATCGGAATTCACATCCGAGCCCTTTTTCACATAAGTCAACATCCGGTTGACTTTTCCAACCTAAGCTTATTCAAAAGAGACTAAGTGTCTCAAACCTTACCAAAACCATTCCGGATTTGAACCGACTAACCCGATACCACATAATACGGATAAACAAAGCATAATAAAGCAGAAATAGGGAAAACGGAGCGGTAACACATGAAACGACCGGCCGGGTCATTACAGTATTGCATATCAATAATTGTGGTATCTTGGACTTTCTTGTAAACGCACGTAACTACATTGTACCAGGAGTTAGCGTTTTCCCTATTTTGGAGTTGCTGAATTTTTTTGGTCTTACCTGTTTACAAGTGATTTGTCGTGGTCCCCTGCTAGCAGGATCCTTCTGTAAAGTGAAAGAACTGAAGCTTGAGTTGTCCAAATTACTCAGAAAAATCAGAGGTCCATAGGGTGATTTGACTCATTTTGCCGAAAGCCAGTAATTTAAAGGTTCAGAAATTTCATAGGTTTGACCAAAGGTTGACTTTATGGTTATCGGGTTTGTATTTTGGTTCTGGTACTTGGTATAGGTCTATTTTGCTATTTCTAACTTGTCTGTAAAATTTGTTGTAAATCGGAGTTGGTTTGATAGGATTCGGACACTTGGTTGTGATTTTAGAGTTTCTTGAGTTTTCTTTAAAATTTCATACATTTTGATGTCCGATTCATAGTTCTAGATGTTATTTTGTGTTTCGATCGTGCGAGCGAGTTCGTAAGATTTTATTACGCCTGGGTGCATGTTTGGTTTGGAGCTCGAGGGGTTCAGGTGAGTTTCGGATAGGCTACGGACCATTTCGGACTTAGGAAATTGCTGGTTTTCAGCAATTTCTGGTGTCTGGTGTGATGTGCTTCGCGATCCTGAAGCTACTCTCACGATCATGAATGGGAAACTTGGGCTGGGGCAGAATTGTTCTTCACGAACGCGAGGACTGGGTCGCGAACACAAAGTAGTGAGGGGCTTACCCTTCACGAACGCGACTGTCTTCTCACGAACACGTAGAGTTATGGGGTTCTGGGAGGAAGGCAGTCTGTTACTCATCTCAAACACGAGCTTTGGCTCGCGAACGCGAAGTCCAGGAGGGTTAAGCCTTCGTGAATGCTAAGGTTTTATCGCGAATGCGTAGGCCATTTGGGCCGTTGTTCTTCACGAGCTATTAAAATAGCTTAAAGTCGAGATTTTCACCATTTTCCACCATTTTAAAGTTAGAGCTCAGCCTAGAGGTGATTTTGAAAAGGTTTTTCATACCACTTCATTTGTTAGTAAATATTAACTTATTTTATTACATTTTCATAAACACCCATTGATTTTAATCTAAGATTTTTCAAGGTAGAAATTAGGGATTTAGGTAGAAATTGAGGATTTTGAGAAATTGAGATTTAGACCTCAAATTGAGGTCGAATTTCGAAACTAATCACATCGGGGGTAAATGGGTAATTGTGTTTTGGTTCGAATCTCGGGTTTTGGCCAAGCGGGCCCGGGGTTGACTTTTGTTAACCTTTTCCAAAATCTTTAAAGATTGAATCCTTTTCACTCGTTGTAGTTTCTAAAGCCTAATTTGAACTATTTGAACTATATTTGGCTAGATTTGATTGGTCTGGAAGCTAATTCTAAAGAAAAAGTCATGGTTGTGCCTTGATCCGGAGTGAGGTAAGTGTTGAGTCTAACCTTAACGTGAGGGAATTAGGACTTATTGAATTATTTGTTATGCGTATTATGATGGGAAGCGGCGTATATGCGAGGTCACGAGTGTATATGCGCTATCACGGGAGTTAGCATGCGGGGTTGAAGTATTTACTTCCATGTTTTCATTTGTTCCATGTTATTTCGTGTTATATGCTTTAACTGTTATACGTTTTTACTTGACATCTATGAAATATTTGTTACTTGTTATTAACTGTTACTTGCCGTGATTTGTTCATTTCCCATGCGATTTCTACTTATTTGCTACTTGTTTCAATTTGCTTTAATTGTATATTTTAACTGTCACGTGCTTTACCCGTTTCCATTGTTTGACATTTTGAGATGTTGGGCATTCCCCGTTTATAATGTGGTTCTTTATTGTTTGTACATTTTACCCCTCTGTGTTGATACTTTTCAATTATTGCTGTTGACTTATTTCAGTTAATGGTTTGAAATTGTTTGGGGATCGGGTTGCACGCTGCAATGGTATTGAACAATATTGAAATGATAAGAAAGAATAAGGCCGGATTATGATATGAATAGATGATGATATAGTGGGATCCGATCGCGCACCGCTGATGACGTCCACAACACACCTCAATAAGAGATATGATACGGTCATATGCAATAATAATTACACAACTATTAGTCGGGGTCGAATCCACTGGGAGTTATGATGGGTGTTAGGAGTATATACTCGAAGCAAGAAATGGGTTGTCTAAGATTGCACTTCCACAATAGAGTTTTGTTTTATACTTCCACTGTTACTCTAATGAATGCAAGCTAAAGGGAATAGATTAGAGATAAATGTTTTTGAGGTTTTTCAAAATGGGTTAAAGGCCTAGGACTGTGACCTAACCTAGGTGTTTGCCTAAAGAGAAAGACGTTAATGCTTGTTTTGTTTATTGGGTGTATTATAGCTCTCAACTCTACATTACCCACTCAATACCTCTCGTCCAGAGAGTGATTTTGCCCAATTTGGCTTTCTCAAGCCCAAATGGGTATCAACCAAAACAATTGATAAGAGCTTATGTCAGGTTCTTACTATCTCTAGTTTGGACCCTTTAATTAGGTTAATCAATCTCTCAAAATTAACTCAATTCCTTGTTAGCTAAGTTATCCTAGACCAGGTCCCTCTTTCTCAAGTAAAGATTAAGTCAAATAGGCATGAATTAATGTTTTCAACCATTGATTTTAAAATTAAAGCATGAACTAAGCTAAATAATCAACACCTAATCATAAAAAATACTAAATTAAATATCCATAAGGTTTACACATTAGGGTTGGACCACAGCCCTAGTAAAATCTAGCTACTCATAATGGAAATTGCAGAAAATAAAGAAGAAAAGCTAATTAAACTCATAATGGAATATTAAAATGATGAAATCTAACCTTGTGAAAATATTCTTCTTCAAAAAGGCCACCACACTTCTCGCCTCATTGCTGGGTAGAGCAACGGCCTCAACCCATTTGGACACATAATTCACCGCGACCAAGATGTAGGTGTTTCCACAAGAACTCACAAAAGGACCCATGAAGTCGATACCCCACACATCAAAAATATCGATCTCCAAAATGGTAATGAGAGGCATTTCATTTTTCTTTGAGATTTCACCGGCCCTTTGACATTCATCACATCTTTTCACTACCTCACTTGCATCCTTGTAAAGAGTGGGCCAATAGAAACCACAACTAAGAACTTTGGTTGTCGTTCTCGCTCCACCATGACGACTACCATATGGAAAAGAATGACAAGCCCCAAGAATTTCACCTTGTTCTTCTTCCGGTACACATCTTCTAAATCACCCCATCCGTACAAATTCAGAAGAGGTATGGTTCATCCTATTAATAATCTTGACAATCCCATTTGCGCTTCTTCCTTTTGTTTTAAGAGAACTCATCCGGAATGATTCCACACGCAAGAAAATTTGCTAGATACGCGAACCATGGCACCTCTTTCATTGAAATAGCCAAGAGTTTCCCATCGGGGAAGGAGTCATTGATTTCAAGGCCATCATGCGGTCTCCCCTCCTCCTCCAAACGTGACCAGTGGTCTGCCACTTGGTTTCCACTCCTTTTTCTATCTTGGATGTCAATATCAAACTCTTGCAATAAAAGCACCCATCTTATTAACCGATCTTTTCAGTCCTTTTTTCTCATAAGAATACGAAGCGCCGCATGATCCCTGTGGACAATGACTTTTGCACCCATCAAGTACGGGCGGAACTTCTCAATTGCAAACACAATGGCATGGAGCTCTTTCTTCGTAACGATATAATTGACTTGGGAACTATTCATGGTCTTACTAGCATAGTAGACCGGATGAAAAATCTTGTTGATGTGTTGTCCCAAAACAGCCCCAACCTCTATGTCACTTGCATCACACATGAGTAAAAAAGGGACACTCCAATTTGGAGTGGTGATGATGGGAGTACTTGTCAACTTGAACTTTAACAATTCAAGAGCTCTCATGCAATCATCATTGAAGTTAAACTTAGCATCCTTCTCGAGAAGCTTGCACAACGGGTTCACCACCTCAGAGAAATCTTTGATGAAACGCCGTTAAAACCCTGCGTGGCCTAAGGAACTCCACACACCCTTCACCGAAGTTGGAGGTGGAAGTTTAAAAATCATCTCAATATTTGCCTTGTCAATTTCAATTCCATTCTTTGAGATTTTGTGGCCAAACACAATGCTTTCCTCGACCATGAAATCACACTTCTCCCAATTGAGAACCAAGTTTGTTTCTTCACATCTTGCCAATACTTTATCCAAATTTGCAAGACAATCATCAAAAGAGTCTTCAACCACCGAGAAGTAATCCATGAAAACTTCAAAGTAGTCTTTCACCATTTCCGTGAAATAGCCATGATACACCTTTGAAAAGTCGTCGGCGCATTGCACAAACAAAATGGCATCCGCTTGAAGGCAAAAGTACCATAGGGACATGTAAAGATTATTTTCTCTTGATCTTCCGGAGCAATAAAAAATTTGGTTGTAGCCCGAATACCCATCAAGAAAATAATAGAAAGCACAGCTAGCCAATCTATCGAGCATTTGATCTAAGAAAGGAAGTGGAAAATGATCCTTCCTTGTGATTTTATTGAGCTTGCGATAGTCCATACACACTCTCCCACCGGTCACCGTTCTTGTAGGAATCAATTCATTCTCGTCATTGGTGACCATCGGCATGCCCCGCTTCTTCGGGACATATTGAATCGGAGAAGTCCCAAACTATCGGAGATGGGATAGACAACCCCGGCATCCAACCACTTGATAATCTCCTTTTTGACATCTTCTTGCATAGCCTTATTGAGTCTCCTTTGATGTTCTATAGATGGTTTGGAGCCTTCCTCCAAGTTGATCTTATGCATGCAAAATGCGGGGCTTATCCCCCATATATCCGCCAAGGTCCACCCAATAGCCTTATTCCTCTTTTGTAGTACCGCCAAAGTGGAATATACATGCACGTTAGTCAAAAAAGAGGAAATAATAATCGGTAAAGTAGAACAAGGAACAATAAATCCATACCGAAGATGTGGAGGCAATGGCTTCAACTCCAAAGTAGGAGGCTCTTCAATAGAAGGCTCTGTAGGAGGAGTTGTCCTATTTTCATGATCCAAGGACAACTTCCGGGGTGCATAGTTGTACGACCCCAGTCCTTGCAAAGAGTTCACACATTCCATAAAGCCATCCATCTCTTTATAATCAAAGTTGAGCAAGACAGCCTCCAACATATCACCCACATTGATCATAGAACTTGTTTCATCAACAATAACACCGGTCACCAAGTCCACAAATGAGCACACCTCATTGCTATTTAGTTTCCTCATGGGCTTACACACATGGAAAACCGCTTTTTCATCACCAACCCGGAAAGTAGGTTCTCCGGCCTCAACATCACAAAGAGCCTTCCCCGTAGCAAGGAACGGTCTCCCAAGAATAATCGGCACCTCATAATCAACTTCACAATCTAGAATGACAAAATCTGCCGTAAGAATGAATTTATCAACACGAACCAAGACATCTTCAATCATTTCCAAAGGTCTCTCATAGTTTGATCGGCCATTTGAAATCTCGTAGAGGTGGGTCTTGGTTTTCCAATTTCCAAAGTCTTGAAAACCGAGTAGGGCATAATATTGATAGTTTCCCCAAGATCACAAAGAGATTTAGCAAACACGCCACTTCTAATTGTATAAGAAATTGTGAAAGCACCGGGATCCTCCAACTTAGGAGCCATTGAATGCACAATTGCACTCACTTGATGAGTGACTTTAATGATTTCAAAATTTATTTACCTCTTCTTTGTCACGAGATCCTTCATAAACTTTGCATAACCAGGCATTTGCTCTAAAGCTTCAACTAATGGCACATTGATTGAGAGACTCTTCATCATTTGAACTAAATTCTTGAATTTATTCTCACCATTTTGCTTGGCAAGTCTTTGAGGGTATGGAGGTGGAGGCTTAGGTTTGCACTACCGATTCCGGTATGTCAATAATGTGATCCCTAGACGGGTTCACCTCCTCTTGAGTCTCTTCCACACTATCGTCAATATCAATCCGAACTTCATCATTTGATTGCACCACATTGTTCGGGATCTTTTCTTCTTGTACCACTTGCTCATCATCCACGAGATGCCTTTGACTTAAGGTGGTGCATTCTTACCTCTTCCACTTCTTGTAGTAACGTCCATGGCATGCCCCGTGCTGTTTCCACCCTTTGGGTTTACTACCGTGTCACTTGGTAGTGCCCCATTAGGACGAGAGTTTAGAGCTTGAAAGATCTGTCCCATCTGAACTTTTAGGTTGCGGATTGATGTGTTGTATGAGGCAAGTTGGGCATCCGAATCGGCATTCATTTCCATCATTTGCTTGAACATATTCTCAATATGCTCCATCTCATTGTTTGAAGAACTTGGACCATGGGAAGGATAAGAAGGCGGGTTGCTCGATTGTTGATACATCGGGGGACTTTGAAAACCTGACCCCCGATTGCCTTGATTATTGTTCCATCTACCTTGATTGTTACCCCCCCCCCCCAATTTCCTTGGTTATTTCCATTCTAATTTCCTTGATTGTTGTTATTATGCCAATTCCCTTGATTGTTGACACACTCTAATTTCCTTGATTGTTAGAATTCCAATTACCTTGATTATTTTGAGGTCGCCATTGTTGTTGGTTTGGGCCTTGGAAGTTGTTTCTTTGCCCTTGAAAATTGTTCACATATTGCACCTCCTCTTCTTGTTCATTATAAGAATCATCTTGATCAAAACCACTATCCTCTTGCACATAGTTCTCCACTCGATTTTGCACTTGTGGACCCTTGGTCCTTCTCTTGTTTACCATCATGTTCACCCCTTCCATGGCATTGACTTGCTTAGGATTTTGCACTTGATGAAGTTTAGCCTTTGCTAGTTGATTCATGGTGGTAGTCAATTCGGCAATTGCCTTCCCATGGTCATGCAACTCCTTGTGAAGGTGTATCATATTCGGATCACCTTGTGGAACATTGACCCGAGATTGCCACGCCGATGATGTTTCTGCCATTTCATCCAAAATCTCACACGCCTCCACATAAGGCGTAGTCATAAAGTTCCACCGGCAAGTTGATTCACTACACATTGGTTGGTTGTGTTAATCCCATGATAGAAAGTTTGTTGAATCATATTTTCTGTCATATCGTTATTGGGACATTCCTTGACCATTGTTCTATATCACTCCCATATCTCATGTAGTGGTTCATTGGGCTCTTGCTTGAATGCCAAAATATCATCTCGAAGTGTATCCATATGCCCGGGAGAGAATAACTAAGCAATAAATTTCTCCGCCAACTCATCCCAAGTACGAATGGAATGGTTTGGTAGTCGTTCCAACCAATCTAAAGCTTTCCCCCATAGAGAGAAGGGAAAAAGCCTTAGCCTCAATACATCATCGGAGACATTGGTTGTTTGCTCCCCCAACAAGTGTCCACAAATGCCTTCAAATGTTTATACACGTTTTGACTTGGAGCACCGACAAAGAAACCCCGTTGCTCCAGCAAAGTGAGCATCACATTGGTGATTTGAAAGTTTCCCACCCTAATACGGGGAGGGACTATTGCACTAGCATATCCTTCATTGGGTAACACCCTGTGTGAATCCGCTCTTGGTGGAGGTGGGGGTGGAGCGGGGACATTGTCATGAGGCACTAGGCCTCTTCTATTTGCTTGAGGTTCAAGAGGAACCTCCTCAACTTGCTCATTGTCGACGTCCACATCCCCCGAAGGCATATTTCCGAGTTCATTTTTTGCCGCCATAATTGTACCTAAAATTATTTCACACAAGTTAGTAAGAACGGAATGAAAAGAAGATAGTCAAAAAACAAACCCAAATATATAGCTAATACAGTTTTAGCTCCCCGACAACGACGTCAAAAATTGATGACGTCCATAGCACATCTCAATAAGAAATATGATACGGTCGTGTGCAATAATACTTACCCAACTATGAGTCGGGGTAGAATCCGCTGGAGTTATGATGGGTGTTAGGAGTATATATTCGAAGCAAGCAAATGGGTTATCTAAGACTGCACTTCCACAACAGAGTTTTGTACTCTAATGAATGCAAGCTAAAGGAAATAGATTAGAGATAAATGTTTCTGAGGTTTTTCCAAATGGGTTAAAGGCTTAGGGCTGTGACCATGACCTAGGTGTTTGCCTAATGGGATAAAGACGTTAATGTTTTTTTGTTGATTGGGGTGTATTATAGCTCTCAACTCTACATTACCCACTCAATACCTCTCGGCCAGAGAGTGATTTTTCCCAATTTGGCTTTCTCAAGTCCAAATATCAACCAAAACAATTGATAAGAGCTCAATTTGGGTTCTTACTATCTCTAGTTTAAACCCTTTAATTAGGTTAATCAATCTCTCAATTAACCCAATTCCTTGTTAGCTATGTTATCCTAAACTAGGTCCCTCTTTCTCAAGTAGAGACTATGTCAAATAGGCATGAATCAATTTTTTCAACCATTAATTCTAAAATTAAATCATGAACTAAGCTAAATAATCAACACCCAATCATAAACAAGCACTAAATTAAATACCCATAAGGTTTACACACTAGGGTTGCGTCACAACCCTAGTAAAAATCTAGCTACTCACAATGGAAATTGCAAAAAAATTAAGAAGAAAAGCTAATTAAACTCCTAATGTAAGATTAAAATGATGAAATACAATGTTAAAATACCCAAATAAGCTAAAACTTTCTAAAATAGTAAAAAAAAAATGGCTACAGCAGCTTTGGATGTTCAAACTTGACTTAATTTTGTGAAACCGTCTATTTATGCAAGGCCAAAAATCACAGACAAAAATACCCCTCGGGAGGTTCTGCGGCCATACAATTCCATGTGCGGTCTGTAGATGTCTTCAGCTGGTAGGAAAGTGAGTTCTGCGGCCGCACATTTCTGGATTTTGGCCGCGAGGCAATCTTCTACGGCCGCATAATCCTTGTGCAGTCCGCACTTCACAAGGGATTTATGACTTGGTCTTTTTGTATATCCTCTGAACTTTGAATCTGTCAATCAAAGCCAGTTTTGCGGCCACACAATTCATGTGCGGTCCGCACATTGCTGAAAATCATGTTGGGTTTTGCTTCTTAGTTTGCGACCGCAGATAGAATTCTTCGGTCTGTAATTTCTTCTGTGGACCGCACATCTTTGCTTCAGCGCCCTTTATTGCCTTGTGCTTCGGAAGGCTCCTTTTTGAGTCGGAATTTATCATATGAGACCAAACTTCCAGCATTCCTGCAATTTGCACGATTTCATTAGTTTTGGGAACACAATTTGATATTTCAGACTAAGACAAGTGAGAAAAGGTGCTAATAAGCAGTCAAAATCCCTACTTATCTGCCGCAACGGATTTGATATGTTGTATTGTACTTGTTTAAGATTGCAGAGTCATTCTTGGTATTGTAATATGAGATTTGAGGCTTAGTTATTCTGGGCTCTCTAGTAGTTGGTTTTCGGATACGTTTCATGAGTGTATTGATTTATTCTATTCCTTTTCTCTTGTTATTATTATTTCGCACAGGTGATTTCTAAGTGACCTTCCATAGCCTCCTCACTACTTCGTCGAGGTTAGGCTTGGCACTTAAAGGGTACATGGGGTCGGTTGTACTCAAACTACACTTTTGCACTTCTTGTGCAGATACCAAAGTTGATCTTAGCGGCGCATAACGAGACTGCTCAAATTTAGCTATCTTTAGAGAATTGAGGTATAGATGCATCGCGTCAGTAGCCCTGAAGTCCCCTTCCATTCTATCTTCACCGTTTATGTAGTTTCAAACAGTTGTATTTTGTTCACACTTTATCTGTAACACTCTAGATGCTCACGTATTTGTGATTCCAGATTCTGGGATATGCTAGATTGCGTCGTTTGAAACTTTATTATTCCATTTCAGGTTATTATAGTTTATTTCCATTACTGTTTTAAAATGAATTGTTAAAACTGGATAAATAATTTAGCTAATGCTGGTTTGCCTAGAAAGTGAAAGGTTAGGCGCCATCACGGTCCCGAAGGTGGGATTCCAGGTCATGACAAGTTGGTATCAGAGCGCTAGGTTGCCTCGGTCTCACGGGTCATGAGAAAGATTAGTAGAGTCTGAAGGATTGGTACAGAGACGTCTGTACTTATCTTTTAGAGGCTATAGAGCTTTGGGCAAATTTTGCTTCTTTATTTCTCTATCGTGCAATTTTATTCTATCATTGATGTTTGAATCATACATTTCTTGTTCTCTCACAGATGGTGAGAACATGCACAATGCCTACAGTCGGGTAGGAGTCGGATCCCCCAGTTGCGGCCACTTCTAGGGGTAGGGGCCGAGGTAGAGCTCAGCCTAGAACACGTGCAGCAGCATCCTCTGTGGAGCCTCACATTGATTATGGGAAGGAGATCCTAGTTCAGACCATATCAATGGACCCACTCATGTTCCGGAGGGATACATAGCCACTCCCCTACTTCAGAACACTCTAGTCCACTCAGTGGGCCTCATTAAGAGCGTGGCCCAGATCGGTGCATTTTCGGTGGCACAAGTTGTCTCTCAGGCTGGGGGAGGAGCACAAACTCCCGTTACTCACACTCCGGAGCATATGGATCCCATATATCAGACTCCAGCACTTCCACCAGTTGGGGTAGTTCAGCCTATTGTTGCTACACAAACTAGGAAGAGGTCTGCGATGTCTTCTGATGGATTGATGAGGTCGGATAAGTTCACAAAGCTCTTCCCTGTTCATTTTAGCACTTTCTGAGGAACCACAAGATTATTTAGACCATTTCCACGAAGTGTTGCACAACATTGGTATTATTGAGACTAATGGGGTCGACTTTGTAGTGTTTAGATGACCAGTTCTGCCAAGAGATGATGGCAGGATTATGAGCGGAGCAGACCAGAAGGTTCGCTGCCCCTCACATGGGATCCGTTTTAGCAGCTATTTCTCGAGAAGTTCATTCCTTTCACTCTAAGAGAGGGGTACCGCAGGAAATTCGAGCGCCTTCATCATGGTAGCATGACAATTACCCAGTATAAGACCCGATTTGTGGATATAGCTCGCCATACAGTTATCTTACTCCCTACTAACAGGAAGAGAGTAAGGAGATTCATTGATGGACTTACTTTGGGTATCACGCTAAATATAGCCTCGGAGACTGGGGATGATATTTTTTCCAGAGGGTTGTATCTAAGAAGAGGCCTCGTCACTTTAGGGGTTTCAGTGGTGCCTTATCTGGAGGCAGAGGTTCATTTGGTAGAGTACATCCTCCAAGGCCGATTCAGTCAGCACTCCAGGCATCCCATGGTGCTTCAGGCAGTCATGGTTCACATGGGTATCGTGCAGAGCAGCCAGCATTTAGTGCATCTTCAGCTCCTATCAGTGCACCACCGCTACAGAGTCACTACAGTGGTTATCCATTATGTTAGGGTCAGTCTCAGCTTCAGTAGCCTCAGCAATTGAGAGAGTGCTTTGAGTGTGGAGGTACATGTCACATTAGGAGGTATTGTCCTAGATTGATGAGCAGTGGCCCTAAGCAGGGTCCTCGTGCCATTATGTCGGCACTGGTTGCTCTACCGCATGTACTATCAGCTAGAGACGAGGGTCAAGCAGCTAGAGGTGGAGGTCAGGGCATTAAAGGTGGAGGCCATCCAACTAGAGGTCGCCCGAGGGCCGCAGGTCAGAGTAGTGGAGCTTAGCCCCATTTTTATGTATTCCCAGCCAGGCCTGAGACCGAGTCATCTAACATCGCCATCACATGTATTATTCCGGTTTGCCATAGGAATGCCTTAGTTTATTTGATCCAGACTCTACCTATTCATATGTGTCATCCTATTTTGCTTAATATCTAGTTATGCCTCGTGATTCTGTGAGTGCTCGTGTCTATGTGTCCACGCCAGTGGGAGATCTAATTATAGTAGATCGTGTTTATCGCTCGTGTGTACTTTCTATCGGGAGCGTTAAGACTAGTGCATATCTTGTACTACTTAAATGGTGGACTTTGATGTTATTTTGGGCATGGACTGGTTGTCACCTTATCACGCTATTTTAGACTATCACGCCAAGAAGGTGATTTTATCCATGCCGGGGTTGCCTCCATTAGAGTGGAGAGGGACTCCTGGCGATTATACTAACAGGTTTTTTCTTATGTGAAGGCTCAGCATATGACCGAGAAGGGATGTCTAGCATATTTGGCCAATATCTATGATCCTAGTGTAGAGGTTCCTTCTATGGATTCAGTAACCGTTCTGCCCGAGTTTCCAGAGGTGTTTCCTACAAATTTGCCGGGGATACCACCCGACAAGTTATCAACTTCTATATTGACTTGGCTCCGAGAACTAAGCCCATTTCTATTTCACCATACCGTATGTCCCAGCTGAGTTGAAGGAACTGAAGGAGCAGTTGCAGGATTTGCTTGATAAGTGATTCATTAGACCTAGTGTCTTGTCCTGGGGTGCACCGGTGTTGTTTGTGAAGAAGAAAGACGGGAGGATGAGGATTTGTATTGACTATATCGGTAGTTGAACAAAGTCACTATCAAGAACAAGTCTCCTTTGCCGAGGATTGATGCTTATTTGATCATCTTCAGGGTACTAAAGTGTTTTCGAAGATTCATTTGATATCTGGCTATCATCAGTTGAAGATTAGGGCATCGGATGTCCCTAAGACAGCTTTTCAAACTCGGTATGATCACTATGAGTTCTTAGTGATGTCATTTGTCTTGACAAATTCCCCAGCAACATTTATGAATTTGATGAACCGGGTGTTCAAGCCCTATTTGGATTTATTTACGACTGTTTTCATCTCGCAGTCGAGAGGAGTATGAGCAGCATATTTCGGGGTCTTACACTGTGTATTGTGATGTGTCACGTATTGGGCTTGGCGCGATGTTAATGCAAGGCAGTAGGGTGATTGCCTACGCTTCTCGGCAGCTGAAAGTTCATTAGAGGAACTACCCCATTCATGATTAAGAGATGACAGTTATTGTTCATGCATTGAACATTTGGAGGCATTACCTCTACGACGAGTCGTGTGAGGTATTCATAGATCATAGGAGTCTACAACACTTGTTTAAGCAAAAGATCTAAACTTGAGCCAGTGGCGGTGGTTAGAGCTGTTAAAAGACTATGATATCACCATTTTGTACCATTCTGGGAAGGCCAACGTAATGGTCGATGCCTTGAGTAGAAAGACTGAGAGTATGGGTAGCCTTGCATATATTCCAGTTGGTATGAGACCGCTAGCATTGGATGTCCAGGCCTTGGACAATCAACTCATGATGTTAGATGTTTCAGAGCTCAGTCGGGTTCACGCTTGCGTGGTTTCTCAGTCTTCTTTTTATGTGAGCATCAGAGAGCATCAATATGATGACCTCCATTTGCTTATTCTTAAGGACACGGTGCAGCACGACGATGCCGAGGAGGTTTCTATTGGAGATGATGGTGTATTACGAATGCAAGGTCGGATTTGTGTGCCCAATGTGGATGTGCTTCGTGAGTTGATTCTTGAATAGGCCCACAGTTCGCGGTATTCCATCCATCCGGGTGCGGCCAAGATGTATCAGGATTTGAGGCAACATTATTGGAGTAAAAGAATGAATAAAACACAATAGAGTATGTGGCTCGGTGTTTGAGTTGACAACAGGTGAAATATGAGCATCAGAGGCCAGGCGATTTGCCTCAGAGACATGAGATTCCTGAGTAGAAGTAGGAGCGTATTACTATGGCTTTCCTTATTGGGCTCCCATAGACTTTGAAGAAATTTGACGCAGTGCGGGTCATTGTAGATAGGTTGACCAAGTCGGCCCATTTCATTCCGGTGGAGACTACCTATTCTTCAGAGCAGCTGGCTTAGATCTATATCCGGGAGATTGTGCATTTTCACGGTGTGCCGGTGTCCATTATCTCCGACAGAGGAACGCAGTTTACATCGCATCTTTGGAGAGCCATGCAACATGATTTAGGCATCCGGGTTGAGTTGAGTATGGCATTTCACCCCAGACAGACGGCTAGTCTAAGTGCATCATTCAGATCTTGGAGGATATGCTACGTGCTTGTGTTACAGATTTTGGGGGTTCTTGGTATCAATTTCTACTACTTGTCAAGTTCGCCTACAATAACAGTTACCAATCAATTATTAAGATAGCTCTATATGAGGCCTTATATAGGAGGCAGAGTCGTTCTCCAATTGGTTGGTTTGAGCTGGGAGAAGCTAGGTTGTTCGGTACTGATTTGGTTCGGGATGCCTTGGACAAAGTCAAGTTAATTCAGGATCGACTTCATACATCCCAGTCTAGGCAGAAGATTTATGCTGGACGGAGGGCTCGTGATGTAGCATTCATGGTTGGAGAAAGGGTTATGCTGCGGGTTTCACCCATGAAGGGGGTGATGAGGTTCGGGAAGAAGGACAAGTTGAGCCCTAGGTATATTGGTCCTTTTGAGATCCTTGAGAAGTTAGTGAGATGGCCGACAGGCTTGCATTGCCACCCAGCTTATCGGCAGTTCACCCGGTATTCCATGTTTCCATGCTCCGAAAGTATTATGGTGATCTGTCTCATGTATTAGATTTCAGTTTAGTCCAATTGGACAAGGATTTCACTTATGAGGAGCTGGTGGCTATTCTAGCCTGGCAGGTCCGGAAGTTAAGGCCTAAGAGTTATCCTTCTGTGTGAACGCAGTAGAAAGGTTAGTCGATCTAGGCAGCTACATGAGAGTCAGAATCATATATGCGAAGTATATATCTACACCTTTTCACCTTATCCAAGTACTTTTCTATGTATGTTCGAGGACAAACGTTTCTTTTAGAGTTAGAGAATGTGATGACCCGACAGGTCGTTTTGAGTACTAGCCCTTATTTTCATATTTCGAGACCTCTATTAGCTCCACTTGATTTCCTCGATTTACGTGCACATTCCGCATCTTTTTTCAAAAAGCTTTTACGTGAAAATTTAAAAAAAATATGACTTTTAGCTTTAAAAAATACTTGAGTTGACAGCGGTCAACATTTTGTGAAAATGACCCCGGATAGGTGTTTTAACAATTTTGGTAGGTCCATATTGTGATTTTGGACTTTAGCATATGTGCGGAATTGAAATCAGAGGTCCCTAGAGTGATTTGACTCATTTTGCCAAAAGCTAGTAATTTGAAGGTTTGAAAATTTCCTAGGTTTGACCGAAGATTGACTTTGTGGTTATCGGATTTGGATATTGGTTCCGAAACTTGGTATAGGTCCGTTTTGTTATTTGATACTTATCTGCGAAATTTGGTGCAACTCGTAGTTGGTTTGATAGGATTCGAACGCTTGGTTGTGATTTTAGAGTTTCATGAGTTTTCTTTAAAATTTCATGCATTTTGATGTCCGATTTGTAGTTCTAGATATTATTTTGGCATTTTGATCATGCGAGCGAGTTGTATGATGTTATTACACTTGTGTGTATCTTTTATTTGGAGTCTGAGGGGTTCAGGTGAGTTCCAGATAGGCTACGGACCATTTCGGACTTAGGAGATTGTTGATTTTCAACAGTTTCTGGTGTCTGGTGTGATTGGCTACGCGAAGCTACTCTCGCGATCACGAAGGGGAAACTTGGGCTGGGGCGGAATTGTTCTTCGCAAAGCGGGGACTGGGTCGCAAACGTGAAGTAGTGGGGGCCTACCCTTCGCGAACACGATCGTCCTCTTGCGAACGTGTAGAGTTATGGGGTTCTGGGAGGAAGGCAGTCTGTTACTAATCGCGAACACGAGCCTTGGCTCATGAGCGCGAAGGCCAAGGGTTAAGCCTTCACGAACACGAAGGGCTCATCGCGAATGCGTAGGCCATTTGGGCTGCTATTCTTCGCGAATGCATTAGGTGCTTCGCGAATGCAAAGAACACCTGACGCTCAGGTATTAAAATAATTGAAAGTCGGTATTTTTACCATATTCAATTCAAAGCTCGGCCTAGTGGCGATTTTGAAGAGGTTTTCCAACTTCATTGGTTAGTAAATTTTAACTTGTTTTATTACATTTCCAACACCCATTGATTTTAATCTTTAATCTAATATTTTTTATGGTAGAAATTAGGGATTTAGGTAAAAATTAGGGATTTTGCGAAATTGAGATTTAGACCTCAAATTGAGGTCAAATTTCAAAACTAATCACATAACCGGGCTCGGGGGTAAATGGGTAATTGGATTTTGGTCCGAATCTCAGGTTTCGACCAAGCAAGCTCGTGGTTGACTTTTTTTTATCTTTTTCGAAATTATTAAAAATTGAATCTCTTTCGCTCATGGGTAGCTTCTAAAGCCTAATATGAATTATTTGAACCATATTTGGCTAGATTTGATTGTTGTGGAGGCTAATTCTAAAGGAAAATCCACGGTTGTGCCTTGATTTTGTTGGAGAGTGAGGTAAGTGTTGTGTCTAACCTTGACTTGAGGGAATTAGAACTTGTTGAATTATTTATTATATGTATTATATGGGGAAGTGGCGTATATACGAGGTGACAAGTGTATATGCACCATCACAGGATTTAGCATACAGGGTTGGAGTATTTACTTCCATGTTTTCATTTATTCCATGTTATTTCGTGTTATATTCTTTAATTGTTACATGTTTTTACTTGACATGTATGTAATATGTGTTACTTATTATTTAATTGCTACTTGCCTTGATTTGTTATTTAACTGTTACATGTTTTGTGTTACTGCATATTTGCTACTTGTTTCAATTTGCATTAATTGTATATTTTAACTGTCACCATTTTTACCTGTTTCCATTGTTTGAGATTCTGAGATGTTGCCCATTCCCCATTTATACTGTGGTTCTTTATTGTTTGTACATTTTACCCTTATGTGTTGATACTTTGCAAGTATTGTTGTTGAGTTTTTTGAGTTAATGGTTTGAAATTCTTTGGAGATTGGGTTGCACGTCGGTATTGAACAGTATTGAAATGATAAGATGGAATAAGGCCGGATTATGATATGAATAGATGATGATATGGTGGGATCGGGTTGTGGGCCGCAATGGATTTGATATGTTGTATTTTCTTGTTTGAGATTGTAGAGTCATTCTTGGTATTATAATATAAGACTTGAGGCTTTGCTATTCTGGGCTCTCTGGTAGTTGGTTTTCGGATCCGTTGGTTTTCGGATCCGTTTAATGAGTTTATTGCTTTATTCTATTCTTTTTATCCTGTTATTATTATTTCGCACATGTTATTTGTGAGTGACCTGCCATAGCCTCGTCACTACTTCGTCGAGGTTAGGCTCGCACTTATAGGGTACATAGAGTCGGTTGTATTTATACTATACTTCTACACTTCTTGTGCATACCGAAGTTGATTCCAGCGGCGTGTATCGAGCCTGCTCGGATTTAGCTATCTTTGGAGACTTGAGGTATAGTTGCATTGCGTCCGCAGCTTTGAACTCCCTTTCCATTCTATCTTTACTGTTTATGTAGTTTCAAACAATTGTATTTGGTTCAAACTTTATCTGCAGCACTCTAGATGCTCATGTATTCGTTACTCCAAATTTTGGGATATGTTAGATTTCGTCGTTTGAAACTTTATTATCCCATTTCAGGTTATTATATTTTATTTCCATTAACGTTTAAATTAAATTGTTAAAACTGGATAAATAATTTAGCTAACGTTGGCTTGCCTAGCAAGTGAAATGTTAGGCGTCATCACCGTCCCCATGGTGGGATTTCGAGTCGTGCCATTGTAGATCTACCAATCCTCAAAGCTTTTCGGTAAGGGAATTGAGGACGTGGAATTCCTCAGCTTACAGTTCATGAGAATTGAGAACCTTCCAAACCTCCAAAATTTCTCCCAGAAAGTAGTTTTACTGCTCATGACGATCAGATTATTGAGTTACAAACTCTTTTTGTTGAAGCACCACATCTCAGATAAAAGTGGAAAATATTAAATAAAGTATAAAGGTACTATCTTCTTGTCTTTCTCATTAAGATTTGTGGCAAATTAGTCATATTTTGCGTGAGACCTGTATTGTCTGCAATTGCAGAAAGGCCATTTGCATCTTTTTATTTTCCCTGCTTTCCCTTGTCTACTTCAGAAGTTATATCCTTCGTTATTGCTAGCCAAATATATCGATCGGTAACTGGTTGAACGAAGTATATTGTCATCACTGCCTGTTATTGTATCCAATAATACAAGTTCTTTTCATTTGGCTAAGCAAGTGCTGTCTGAAATACCGAAAAATTGAACGTATAAATATACATTTGGAGGTAAAAGAAAAAAATAATTTATTTACACATACTGGAGTTAAATGAATGATTATTGTTACGCGGCGCTTTCCTGAGATTCCTTGGAAGGGCGATGTAAGGCTAAGCAACTGATGTCAGTACAGTTACTATCGCCAACTGAGGTCCGCTACGTGCGCTAAACGAGATTGTCAGTGCCCGTACGGGAAAACCAATGTCAAGAGCAATTGAGAGAACAAAAATGAGAATTGAGAATGAAAGAAAGCTTGATTGCATTAATGAAAGCTATTACAGAAAAGTAATGCGGTGTCGAGGGGGAGAGACACCAGTACAGAGAATTATTTGCTTGCTAGAAAGTCTGATTGCTTGATCCCCCCTAATAGTGCTTACAATAATAAACCAAAGTTACAAGACTAGATTTAAGTAAGCTAGAGAAACATAATGGAAGTACATGAAATAAAACTACTCTATATTTACAATGAAAAGGACTTAGTTTTCTGCAAGGCAGAAATAGATCCGTTGTCAGCAACATTGTCTTTGGCATCACGGTCTGCGCGCGCGGCGCTACTGGCATCTGCCTGCGGCTGGGCGCTGGCAAGGGATATCGGTGGGGCGACAGAGGTACATGCGCGCTTGTCACTTGGCGCAGCCAAGACCATGGGGCCGTCTGTGGCGCTAGGCATTGGGAAGCTTGCTAGGACGCCACGGGGCGCGCCCAACGGGTCATGGGGCATGTCTGGAAAGCCGGCCATGACATTTCTCCCCCACCTGAGTTGGCGACGTCCTCGGCGCCTTACTTGCAAGATAATCAATAATTAGGCTCTTGTAGGCTTTGAGGTTTGTTCCCCTCTCATAAGTATTCTCCTCTGCATCACAGCCCTGCCATTTCACCAAGAACTCTTGGTGATCTTTCCTTGAGGCGTGAATCACTCGATCATCAAGGATAGCTTCAACACGCCTTTTCCCGGATGAATTGGGGCCTCGAATACTAGGTATTGTGAGCTGGCTCCGTGAAGGATCCTCTGTGTCTTCCTAAAAAGGTTTCAGAAGGCTAACATGGAAGACGGGATGAATTTTCCACCAAGCTGGGGTATCCACCCGGTATGCAACTTTCCCAATGCACCTTTCAATGGACAAGGGTCCAATGTATTTTCGCAATAGGCAAGGGTCATGGACCCCCGCAAACAAGTACCACTTTGGGATCTTGACCATAACTTTGTTTCCTACTTGGTATTCAACAAAGCGACGACTTTGATCAGCATGCCTCTTCATCCGCTTTTGGGATTTGACAAGATAGCTCCGCACTATCTCCAAATTTCGCTTCCATTCTTTTGAGAAGCTAACAGCTCGAGGAGATTTAGACATGTTTGGTGCATTCACGGTGTGTGGGAGTAGCGGTTGATGTCCGGTAACAATTTCAAAAGCGCTTTTATTTGTACTAGAGCTCTTTTGTGAATTGAAACACGGTTGAGCAGCATCCAGAAGCTTCACCGAATTCTTCTACAATCCGGTTACAAAGTGGCGGAGATATTCCTCCAACATACCACTGAATCTCTCCGTCTGGCCATCAGATTGCGGATGAAAACTTGAGTTGTGACTGAATTTTGACCCAAGGCACTTAAAGAGTTGGGCCCAAAAGTTGCTAGTGAAGCGTGAGTCGCGATCACTAACAATGTCTTTGGGCAGGCCCCAATATTAGACGACATGAGAGAAGAAGAGTTGAGCTGTATCTTCTGCTGATATATATTATGGGGCTGCTATAAAGGTAGCATACTTGGAAAACCGGTCCACCACAACCAAGATAGTTGTGAGATCTCCGACCTTGGGCAATCCGGTGATGAAATCCAGGGAAAGGCTTTCCCAAGGTCTCTTTGGAACAGCTAGTGATTCCAAGAGTCCCGCTTGTGTCAAGCAGTCCGACTTGTCCTTCTGACATACTAGACAAGTCTTCATATACTGAGCGACGTCACCGGCCATTTGAGGCCAATAATATGCACGGAGAAGTAATGCCATGGTGCGTTCTTTACTGGGATGGCCGGCCCACAGAGTATCGTGACATTTCGCCAGAAGAGTCCTTCGCACATCTCCTCCTTTAGGAATATAAAGTCGGTTCCCTTTCACTTTCAGGAAATCATCTTCCATGTAGAACTGGCGATTCTTGCCCTGTCCTACCAAATCAACCAAATACTTTGCAGCAGGATCCTTGATGAGTAGATCCTGTATCTGGTCCTTGATGGTGGTGGCTATTGCGCTCCCCCTTAGGGTGGCGAGTAGGAACACCGATGCTAGATCAGCTCTCCGACTGAGTGCATCAACAACATGATTGATCTTCCCACTTCGGTACTCTAGGTTGAAGTGGAATTTAGGTAGGAGTTCTTGCCACCTGGCTTGTCGACCATTAAGCTTCGGCTGGGTCAAGAAATGGCTAACAGCTGTGTTGTTTGTCTTGACCACGAACGGGGTCCCCTGTAGATAGTGCCTCCAAAGGCGCAAGCAACAGAAGACAAAAAATAATTCTTTCTCATGGGCGAGATATAGCGCCGCTCTGCATCCTTCAGCTTCCGGCTCTGGTATGCTACAGGATGCCCTTTTTGTAGCAAGACTCCGCCGAGGGCCAAGTCAGATGCATCCGTTTGTACCTCGAATGGCTTGGCCAAATTAGGGAGGGCCAAGACGGGGCTACTAGACATAGCCGCTTTCAATGCATTGAAGGCCACTGCTCGCCTCGGTCCCCAATTCTAGGGCATGACCTTCTTGAGGAGTTCTGTCAGTGGCACTGCGATGAGGGAGTGTTATTCACAAATCGCCGATAGAAGTTGCATAGGCTAACGAACGCTCTCAAGGCGTGAATATCCTTAGGCGGCGGCCAATCTGTGATTGCCTGAATCTTTTGTTGGTCCATCTTGATCCTCCCTTCCTCAATGACATGTCCGGGGAAGTCAATCTGCTTTTGAGCAAATGAGCACTTGGGTAGCTTCGCATATAATTCGTGCTCCCGCAATCGGGCTAGGACCTTCCGCAAGTGCTCCAGGTGTTGTTCCAGTGTTTGGCTATATACCACAATGTCATCCAAGTAGACTACCATGAATTCGTCAATGTACTCTCGGAAGACTTGGTTCATCAGGGTGCAAAATGTGGCTGCGGCGTTAGTTAAGTCGAACGGCATAACCAAGAAGTCGTACGACCCATATCTTGTCACACAGGTCGTCTTGTTTTCATCACCTTCTGCAATCCGAACTTGACAATAACCTTTCTTTATGTCTATCTTGGTGAACACTGTCGCACCACCCAGTCTATGGAACAAGTCTGCCATTAGCGGAATAGGGTACTTGTTCTTCACGGTAATTTTGTTTAGAGCTTGATAATCCACACAGAGTCGTAGGCTGCCATCATGTTTCTTTTGGAATAGCACAGGGGACCCATATGGGGACTTGGAGGGCACGATGATCCCTGTGTCTAGCATTTTCGTCAACTATCTCGGAAGCTCGGTGAGTTCGGGTTGTGACATTTTGTAAGGCTCCCAGCACCAACTCAATCTCATGGTCCACAGTGCGATTAAGCGGTAGTCGCTTTGGCATGTCCTGTGGCATGACATCTTCAAATTCCAGTAGCAGCTCCTTCACGGGTGCAGGAATGGGACCCGAAGAGCGTTCTATATCTTCAATGCAGAGGGTTTCCAGGAACGTAGGTTCATGTCTTTTGACCCCCTTCTTCAACTGTAATGCCGAGATGTTCTCAGCGGCCATCTTCATGGGCATGCACGGGGTAATGCTGGGCTTGGCCCCATTTGTTCCCATCATCGGTAGCATGTCGGCATGTGGTACGGGCATGGTGTTGGTCTGCCTTAGGAATTCCAGCCCAACTATCAACTCGAAGTCATCTATGATCACCATGCGCAGGTTGAATTTTCCTTCGTAAGGGACAAGCTTCACTGGTACCTCTTTGGCTATTCCACCCACTGGCTGAGGAGGTGATTTGATAGCCTTGACACGACCTCTTCCATTTCCTACAACTAGACCAAGGCACTCAACCTGAGTCGAGGCTAAGTAGTTGTGTCTATCACCCGTGTCTATCATCGCCCGAATGGGCTTGCCATTTACCTTCATCTCGACGAACATTAAGGTCCTCTCTTATTTAAGAGGAGTCCCCTCATCCGCCTTCTTTTTCTCTTTCTTGATGCTTGGACAGGGGTCCTTCTTCTTACGGATACCAACACTGGTTCCCGCTAAGGCCTTAGAAATAAAGCCAATAATTGCATTGAAGGCACCTACTGGCTCAGTCTGGTCCGTATCGTCTGTGTCGTCATCGGTCCCCTCATCAAAAGCTTGATGGGCGTTCATCTGTGCATGTGGACATTCATTATTCCAATGTGGTTCGCCGCAATGACGGCATGCTTAAGGTGGTTTTCTTCCCCGATTATTGTTGTTTGACGCAACAGTATTGCTGCCTTAGGAGGGCGCCTTAGATTTTGTGGCACTCTGATCTCCTCCACTTATGCTAGGGCCACCATTGTTAGTCCGGCCCCCTTTGTATCCCGCTCGGGTAGGCGGTTGAGGCCTATCCTTCGGAGCTTCCACTTGATAGTCCCCAAGGCATTGTGCTGCCTGGATCGCCTTGGGTAGGGTATCTACCCTTTGTCTTTGCAGCTCCATACGGGCATAAGGTTTCAACCCTTCCAAGAAGGTGAAGATTTTGTCTTTGTCCCCCATGTCACGTAAATAGTGCTGGAAATTTAAAGAGGTTTTAAATGATTAGGGCGAAATACAAGGTTTAAAAGAGCTGGAAACTGACAGTTTAAAGAAAATTAAAAAAATGTAAGAACATAAAGAGGGGGGGGGGGGTCCTAGGCTTATAAATAACATGGATCACCCATGCAAGACCGGTAAACAATTATACGCGTGGTGTTATCGCGTGATCATCATATCCATGTCTACCCTTTCCCACCCCGTTAAGGTACTAAAGCGCAGAATAGTCTCGTTACTTATTGCATGCTACTACCCGCCCCAATCCTATCAGTCCCGGAGGCAGTTGGGACTACTATTCCTAAAGGGAAGGGATATTGGCTTTTGAAGTTTAAAAGGCCAAAATCTAGTGCGACAAACAAAACACATAAGAGCAATTAAGGGGAAAACACATAGCAGTTAAGGCTCAAAGAGGCCTCCTCATTCAAAACAGAAATTGTTTAGCATGACTTGCAAGTACTGGTTAGGTCTTTATTTAAACTTAAATGAAAATGGGGGAGGGTGGCTGATTTATTACATATTTTCAGATAAGAAGTCCAAATTAGGCCTGCCTGCTGGTTGTGATTATTAAAGACCGATATAATTAATTGATTACCTAATAGTTTGCCTAGGTGAGACCTATAGGCAGGATGTCTAACAAGGTGATACATACTGATTTTAAGGGAGGATTACTGATTTTAGAGATGAACCAATTCCGCAGATGTTAACAACATTATTACTAATTTTTAGACTTGCGGATGCATCAGATTTAAACGACTGCTCCTATAGGCATGAATTCTAAGCGTTATTGATTTTAAAATTGTTATGCAAGTGCCGGAATCCTATGAGCATGGTATCTAGGATACAATTGATTATTCCTTAGCCTATGGATTGTTTTGCCTAATGTCATATGCATGTGCAGAAATGCAGAAACTTATAGGCATGGCTTCTATATGTTGAAATGCAGAATCTTATAGGCATGGCTTCTGTATGCTGAAATGAAATAAAATAAGCAGGATCTCTATATGCTGTATTGAAATAAGCTATAGGCAGGATATCTATATGGAAAAAATCTATAGGTAGGATCTCCATATGCAGAAACATAAACGAAAGTGTTGTGGTTGCGGAAATAAAGACCTAAAACATGATATCTACCACATATGCATAACATGAGAGACCCTCCCTCATTGTTTACTATACACCCTATAAGTATTACAAAATTATTACAACTTGAATGAATCCAGAAAAGTAAATAAAATTACATCAGAGATTAAAATTCCAACCAAGGAGAGCCTAATTCAGACTCCTAGTCTGAAACATGGAATAAACCAACTTCCAAAGATCAGATTTCCAAAGCCTTTCTCATTTGGGTGTGTCAGAGTTCCAAGGAGCTTTATGAACTCCAGGCAGTGCTTACACCCAATTACATTTGTAGGATCAGATTATGGTGCAGTGTGGAATGGCCAGCCCTCAAATGTCCAAGTTCAGGGGGAACTCAAGGTCCCCAAGGCAAGGCTCATAGGAGGGGGGCAGAACTTAGAGTCTAAGAATAAGAGTAAGTGCAATAGAGGGGGAATCAGGGAAGGCCATAACAAACTAGTGGTCATGCCCAGCAACTAGGATACTGGCACACCCCTGACCAGCCTGTCAGCTTAAATTTGAGAGTTAGGACCTATTGAAGATCAGATTCAGGCCTGGCAGCAATTTGGATACTACCAGGCCATGAACTTTAACTCAGCACACAAAAGGGAATGGGGGTATGGCGGATTCATAACAGACAATGAACATAAAACAAAGTAACATGTTTAATACAGAATATGAACATCAAAGTAGACAGGAATAGGACAACAGTAAAGTAAACACATAGTGAAGGAACTGAAATCAAATGGAGACATACCAAATTTAGGAAAAACAGGTAAGTAAAACAGTAGTCTTGATAAGCCAAGTTGCAAGCAAAGCAGTACAAAAGTCTCAGCAAAGAGTAGAGAGTTTGCAAGAGTATTGTGACTGAAAGTGGGTGTGTGTGAGTATGAGCATTGAACTTTTGGGATTTAGAAGTTCAAAGTTGTAGAGTTGTAAAGTTTTTTCAGAGCTAAAAACCTCTGTTTCAATGCAGAAGGGTCAAGCCCCTTTTATAATGCAGCAAATAAGAAAGAAAAAAGGTAAGGAAATAACATTGTAATCAGTCTCCCTTTAGTTAAGGGATTCTGATTTCAAACGGGTAAAAACAATTATGGAAAGGGATTTAGAAAAAATATTTTCCCAGTAGTATAATAAAGGGGAAGTACATAGAAGCTATTTAAGGCAACAAACTAATAGTACACGGTTTGTAAAGAAAAAGAAAGGGAATCAACCAGTAAAAATTAAAATTTCAGACTTTTACTTGAATGAATCAAGTCAGGAAAAGGGGTAAAGAAAGGTTCAATAAGGGAAAACCAGTAACAATCAAGTAAACACAATTAAAGGAATTCGGGATCAATCAGTAGTTGGCAAAGCCTTTTTTGAAAGAAGAGTTCTGATATATAAACGCACAAATATGTAAATCAGGGAGAGACTGTTAAGTTATTTAAAAGATAATTTAACCAAAAAAAAAATTCAGAATCATAAGCGAGGAGATGCAGGTTTAATATGCATACTCATAATAAGTCTGAGAGTCCAGGGTCCCAATGTGGAACCTTGACTCGAACACAAAAATCAAAGTCGTCAAAGGAAACCCCCAAATCCTAGGGTTTCGCAATTGAATCAGATATGGAAAAGCAAACCATTTATTTCAGAGTCTCAACAAAAACAGATATGATAGCATGCTTGAACGACAAAGGAAGAAAAATCATGAAGAACATATTTGAGAAAACTCAGAGCCTAAACGAGTTCAGAAGAAGGAAATAATACAAACTTGAACACAAGTAGATGAATCATGTAAGAACATGAACAGAGTCCAAAAAATCAAACGGTAGGCACACATAGCAGAAGAGTAGTGAAAACATAGCAGGAGTAGAAAAGAAGAGGTAAAAGACAATATATGCATAAAATAAAAGAAATCATACGAGCAGGGTATAAACAAACACACATAAAGCAAAGAAGAAAAAGAATCAGAAAGATTTTTTTTTCCAAAAATCCTTTTAGACACCCTAAAATCGGAGAGAAACGATTTAGACAAAAACTTTTGGGGAAAACACTCTAGATGGAAAGAAAAGCATAGACACAGTATAGATCTAAACAAATAACGGTGAAAGAACCTCGAATGGCTTAGGGTTTCGGAGAAACTCTAGAAATGAGAAAGGCTTGGAGACAGGTCCGATCTTGAGTCGGAGAGGTCAAGAATCAGGCTCCTAGGTCTCGAATGTGCCGGAGCATGGCCGTAGAAGCCATGAAATCAAAGATCAGAGAAGATTGGAGGGAGACCATTGAAGTCATCCTTCCAGACCTCGAACACTCAAGGTCTAATGGTGGAGAGGGTGGGTTGAGACCATCCATGGCCTGGGAAGCCATGGATTCCGGTGAAAATCCGGTGAAGGAAGGTGGGAGGAGGCTAGGGTTTCGGAGAGTTGTTGAGAGGATTTCAGGGCGGCGGGTCCGGTGAGAATGAGGGGGATTAGAGTAGGTTGTTAGGTTTAATTATGGAAGGGTGAGTTTTGGCCGTTGATCTTGAGTGATCAACGGTCCAGATTTAGACGGGTAGGTGGGGAATAGGTTGGGTCGTTTGGAATTGGGTCGTGGGTTGGGTCTGGACTGAAATTGGGCTGATTAATTGGGTAGAATTTGGTCAATTTAGGGGCCAAAATTTAAATGAAATTGGGCTATAATTGAAATAGAAATGGGGCTAGATATTAAATAGCCAATTTTCCCTTTTTATTTATAAAAAATAGTAAAGCTGATTTTAAAAGTAAATTAAAATACTGAAACAATTAATAGTGCTAAATATTAATTTAAAAATACTGGAGCTAATTTTACAATTATAAAATACTATTAATCGTAAAATAGGCTATAATTATAATTATATGCAATTTAGCTTTAAAAAATACCAAATAAATTTGTAAAAATATACAAAAATCATCTTAATTATATTTTGGTGTAAATATGAGAATAAAATAAGTTATTCACAAAAAGGATAGTTTTGGGGAATAATTACTGATTTTTGTACTGCTAAAATGGACAATAAATTGATTTTAAAATCTTTAAAAATTAGGAAAAAATACCAAAACACTTAGATATGCTTATATATGCATATATATGTATTTTTGGAAGTATTTTGTATATAAAAATTACATAGGGAAAAATTGGGTATCAACAACTTCCCCTCTTTACCCGGGAAGGATGAAAGAGTTGTCGGGTAAAGATATGATGGCCAATTTTGACCGAATGAAACGATTTGAAGAATTTTGACCGAGCTCTGGTTCCTGAGCTGCCTACATATCCTTGGTCTTACAGGAATCAGGCCATATGTAGTTCGGGACCCGTCGACGGAACATGCCGATGGAGATTTTTTCAAGAACGGACGAGATATTCGGATTGGGGTAGCATTGCTATGAGTTTAACAGGGCTGCGGAAACTAGAGCGGGATCGCTCCTGCTGAGACGACCGTTGCTAGCCGGTTCACCTGCAAATAAACAACATGAGCGCATATGTTGTGCATAAATTTAAACATGATGCAAGTTCCCGTTGGACATGAATGCTGTCTTTGGACGGTTAGGATGACGTCCTCGGACCATGGTGTCCTGGGCCATGAAACATATAATAAAGGATTCGCAGGCTATGAAATGATGTTTCGGGCTATGAGAATGATGCCTCGAAACATGATGCCTTTGAATAATGTGATGCAGAGATAAAAGTGGGTCCTCAGGCCATGTCATGATGTTCTCGGGCTATTGAAAAATTGGTGCCTCGAATGATTGATGCTCTTCGAACGATTTTGGCGATCTTTCAGCCCATGAAATGCAGGATTTGGCGATCTTTCAGCCGATGCAAGATTTAATGAAATGGCGATATTTCAGCCGATGTAAAGAGTAAATATTAATGGCGATCTTTCAGCCGATGCAAGACTTTAAATAAAGATGGCGATATTTCAGCCAGATTAAGTGTAAAATATAAATGGCCGAATCTTTCAGCCGATGCCAGGACTTAAAAAAATGGCGATATTTCAGCCAATGTAATGTGTTAAATAAAATGGCGATCTTTCAGCCGATACAAGGTTTTAAAATGAGAAGATGGTGAATTTCAGCCGATGTAAAGTGTAAATATAAAATGGCGAATCTTTCAGCCGATGCAGGGACTTAAATAAAATGGCGAATATTTCAGCCGATATAAAGTGTAAATATAAATGGCGACCTTTCAGTCGATGCAAGATTTAAATGAGATGGCGATATTTCAGCCGATGTAAAGTGTAAATATAAATGGCGATCTTTCAGCCGATGCAGGACTTAAATAAAATGGCGATGTTTCAACCGATCCAAACGGAGACGGAGCTTGGTCTCGGAAGGCAGAATAGTAGCCTTATGCAGTGCAAGAAATGCAAATGGAGGTAGAGCTTTACCTCGGAAGGCAGAATAGTAGCCTTATGCAATTATGAGACAGAGCTTAGTCTCGGAAGGCAGAATAGTAGCCTTATGCAATGCAAGAAATGCAAATGGAGGTAGAGCTTAACCTCGGAAGGCAGAATAGTAGCCTTATGCAATATGGAGACAGAGCTTAGTCTCGGAAGGCAGAATAGTATCCTTATGCAATGCAATAAATGCAAATGGAGGTAGAGCTTAACCTCGGAAGGCAGAATAGTAGCCTTATGCAATTATGGAGACAGAGCTTAGTCTCGGAAGTCAGAATAATAGTCTTATGCAGTGCAAGAAATGCAAATGGAGGTAGAGCTTAACCTCGGAAGGTAGAATAGTAGCCTTATGCAGAAGATGAGAGACAAATAATAGTAAAAGATTCTTAGCTGATAGCGGATAGCTGGTTGTTGATTGCGATATTGTGGCTGCTGGGGATATCGTGTATGTCACGACCCAAAATCCATTAAGGGTCGTGATGGCGCCGGACACCGCTGTCAGACAAGCCAACCAAATACTTAATTAAACTCCAATTTTAACAATTTTGAAAACCAAGATTTTTCCTTTAAATTTCATAAGTAAAAAGATAACTGCTTCAATTCAAATTAAATACTAGCAATCAATACAAAAATATTTAAAAACCATCCCAGAATCCGGTGTCACAAGTGTATGAGCATCTACTGATAAGGAAATAAAATACAATACAACATCCGTCCGGAATACAGTGGACAGAAAGAAAATACAATTTACTGGAAGGGACTTTACTAGCTGCGGGCCGCCTCGAATAATGCAACTCACCTAGTCCCCGAATCATCCGTGCTGCTACGCCCAGTGGGCTGCTAGAGATAAATATACCTGTGCAACAAAAATGCACAGAAGTGTAGTATGAGTACGTAAACAACGTGTACTCAATGAGTATCCCGTCTAATCTCGAAGAAGTAGAGACGAGATGGTCAACTTCGACACTTACTAGAGGTCAATTGACAATATACTAAAAATGTGAGGAAATCATGGATTTATATAGCAGTCCTAATTCACGAAGCCAGAAAACAGGTAAACACCTTCAACAAATAATCAAGGATTTTCAAGGTTTACTCTTTATTATCTTATCAATTTATATCAAGCCACGAAGGGCAAATTTCACATTTAAAATTCTCAAGCAACAATATAACATGCGCAAATCACACCGAGGCGACGGCCCGATCCAACAGAAATAAACTGTGCACTTGCCGAGGGTCGACGGCGCGCCTATAGATGCATCTATTTAATCTGCCGAGGCGTTCGGCCCGTTCCATAAATAAACACATACCCTGCTCGCGAATCATGCATGCGACGCAGGTACACATAGAGATACATGCTCAATCAGTCAATTAAGAACTTATCGGGAATATTTATCCAAATAAAACAATTTCTCTTTTTAACAATTCAGGAAAAATGATGTTTAATCTCCTTTTAAATTCATTTACTAATCCAAGGTGATTTAAGCAATTCAAGTTATCAATAGGTTCATAAACAATCCAAGGATAATATGATTTTGGGCCCTAACTACCCGGACAATAGCATAATAGTAGCTACGCACGGACTCTCGTCACCTCGTGCGTACGTAGCCCCCGCAAATAGGAGCACATAATCAATTATTTCACCTATGAGGACAATTCCCTCTTACAAGGTTAGAAAGGAGACTCACCTCGCTCCGAAGATCCATAACCGGCATTCCACGCCCTTCCGAAGACTCTAGATGATGCACCACACTCCAAAACTAGCCAACGGTTACGCAATTCCATTAATATATGCTCAAATATTCGTTACAATCTAATTCCTAGAAATTCCTAACTCCGGTCGAGAAGTTGACCAAAACGCCTCGGGCCCACGTGCCCGGAATTCGAAATTTTTCGAAGATAAAGATTACCCATGACCTTAGGAACTCAAATATATAATTTTCACTAAATTCCATACTCAAAATTGTGGTTAAATTCCAAGAATATAATTTCTAGTCCTTTCTACCAAAACCCCAAATTTTTCTACACAAATCATACTTAAATCCATACATAATTGATGTATTTAACTCATAATAGGTGGGGATATCTTACCTTGTCGTAGATGACGAAAATCCCCTCTTGAAGCTCCCCAAAATCGCCCATGCCAAGTGAAAAATGGGAGAAGAATGACCAAACCCCGAGTTAAAATAACCTTCTGCCTCCAGGTATTTCCGCTTCCGCGGTCCCGCTTTTGCGGACCATCAGCCGCTTCTGCGGCTTCCACTAGGCCGCCCATTTTCGCTTCTGCGCTACCCTTCCCGCAGATGCGGTCCCGCTTCTGCGGAACCTTGACCGCATCTGCGGTCCACGAGCCCCTGGCAAAATCCGCTTCTGCGATGCCCCTACCGCAGGTGCGGTTCTGCATCTGCGGAAATATGATCGCATTTGCGGTCCTTCCTCTTCTAGCCCAAAACCGCTTCTGCGGTTGAATTGCCGCATCTGCGGTACCGCTTCTGCGGTCCTAGAACCGCAGATGCGGTTATGACAGAAGCAGTAAACCTCAGCCTTCCAAAAATTCCATTTCCGATCCGTTAACCACCCGAAATCCACCCGAGGCCCCCGGGACCCCAACCAAACATACCAACCAATCCTAAAACACATTACGGACTTGCTCGAGGCCTCAAATCACATCAAGCAATGCTAAAATCATGAATCGACCTCCAATCCAAGCTTTATAAACTTTAGAACTTCCAACTTCTACTTATGATGCTTAAACCTATCAAATCACGTCCGATTGACCTCAAATTTTGCACACAAGTCATATTCGACATTGCGGACCTACTACAACTTCCGGAATCGGATTCCGACCCCCATATCAAAAAATCCACTTCCGGTCAAACTTCTCAAAAACCTTCAAATTTCTATCTTTAGCCAAATGGCTCCAAAATGACCTACGGACCTCTGAATTCACTTCCGATCGTGCTCCCAACTCCAGAATCACCATACGGAGCTATTCACAGACTCGGAATCCCAAACGGACATCGATAGCACTGAAATGCACTTCAAGCCAAACTTATGGAATTTCTTCAAAAATGCTAACTTCCACAATAGGCGCCAAAACGCTCTCGGGTTTTCCGAAACCCGAACCGGGCATACGCCCAAGTCCGAAATCATCATACGAACCTGCTGGAACCTTCAGATCCCGATTCCGAGGTCGTCTACTCAAAAATCCAATTCTAGTTCATTCTTTCAACTTTAAGCTTCTGAAATGAGAATTCTCCTGCCAATTCAACTCTGGACGTCCCCAAAATTCAATTCCGACCACGCGCACAAGTCATAATACCCGAAATGAAGCTGCTCACTGCCTCAGGCTGCTGAACGGAGTGCTAGAGCTCAAAACGACCGATCGGGTTGTTACAGTGTATGGATAGTGGTTGTGAAGCGATAATTTCGAGAGTTGTATTCCTGAAAGTACGAGTGTATAAATGGATTTGATGATTTGTGACTTGGGTGCCTGCATCCAAAGAAAAATCATGAGTTTTGTAAAGGGGAAAGGTTAGTTCTTATTCCCCGTGGACTTCGCTTGTCCTGCTTGGCTCTGTTTATGGTGATACTGTAGGTACCCTCGGGGTAGCGTTGTCAAACAAAGCGATTTCGATAATAGAAATGCATGAGTTTTGTTAAAGATATGATATATGTATATTTATATAAGAAATAGTTTAGATGAACCAACGACCGCGGCATGGTACGAGACATTGCAACCTTTCCTTCTACGGAATTTTGAGGGTCCTCCTCAAAATTCTGCCCCGATTTCCAATTGCGGGGGAAATGATGATTTTATTAAATTGTGACCGAACCCATAAGGCTGCCTACGTATCCCCTCTTAAATGGGAATCAGGTCAGACGTAGTTCAAGTTACATCATATAAGGAAATCATAAATGTTACACATAGTATCGCTTGACTGCATCTGATGGACCCTGCCAGTTGGGAGAGAATTTTCCTTTGGCTTCATCTTGATGTGGAAAAATTTTCTTCAATACCAGCTGTCCTGGTGTGAATTGTCTTGGCTTGACTCTTTTGTTGAAGGCTCGGGACATTTTGTTCTGATAAAGTTGACAATGACAAAATGCGTTCATTCTTTTTCCATCTATGAGGGCTAACTGCTCCTAGCGACTCTTTACCCATTCTGCGTCGTCGAGTTCTGCTTCTTGTATGATTCTCAACGAGGGAATTTCTACCTCGGCGGGAATGACTGCTTTTGTACCATAAACCAGCATATAGGGAGTTGCCCCGGTTGATGTGCGAACTGTGGTGCAGTACCCCAATAAAGCAAATGATAGCTTCTCGTGCCACTGCTTATGTTTTTCTATCATTTTCCTTAGTATCTTCTTGATATTCTTATTGGCGGCTTCTACGGCTCCATTCATCTGAGGTCTGTAAGCTGTAGAATTCTTGTGTTTGATCCTGAAGGTTTCACATATGGCATTCATCAAGTCACTGTTGAGATTGGAACCATTATCAGTGATGATTGACTCTTGAATTCCAAACCGACAAACAATACGGTCGCGAACAAAGTCTGCCAAGACTTTCTTAGTCACCGCCTTGTGAGAGGCTGCTTCAACCCATTTTGTGAAATAGTCAATTGCCACTAGAATGAACCTGTGCCCGTTTGATGCGGCAGGCTCGATAGGTCCGATGACATCCATTCCCCAAGCGGCGAACGGCCATGGCGAGCTTGTTGCAGTAAGCTCGTTTGGAGGCACCTTCATCATGTCTGCATGTATCTGGCAGCGATGGCACTTTCGGACATACTGGATGCAGTCCGTTTCCATAGTCATCCAAAAATAACCTGCCCGGAGTATCTTCTTAGCTAAGACAAAATCGTTCATATGTAGACCGCAGGCCCCAGCATGGATTTCTTCTAACAGTTTAGATGCTTCCTTTGCGTCGACACACCTTAGCAATCCCAAATCAGGAGTCCTTCTATACAGGATTCCTCCGTTGTGAAAGAAATTGTTAGATAATATCCAGAGTGTGCGCTTCTGAGTGGGATTTGCAAGCTCTGGATATTCTCCTTTGGTTAAATATTCCTTGATGTCGGGGAACCAAGGCTTTCCATCTGCTTCCTCCTCGACATGAGCAAAGTAAGTTGGCTGATCATAAATCTTTACTGGAATAGGGTCTATGAAGTTCTTATCTGGATATTGGATCATAGATGATAGGGTTGCCAACGCGTCGGCAAACTCATTCTGGACTCTGAGAACATGCCGGAATTCTGTCTTTGTGAATCTCTTCCTCAACTCCTGTACATGATGCAAATACGGGAGTATCTTGGAATTCTTAGTTGCCCATTCTCCTCGGACCTGATGTATGAGTAGGTCTGAATCCCCGATTGCTAGCAGCTCTTGGATATTCATGTCAATGGCCATTTTGAGCCCTAAGATGCAGGCTTCGTACTCGGCCATGTTGTTGGTGCACGGGAACCTGAGCTTGGCAGATACCGGATAATGCTTGCCAGTTTCTAACACTAGGACTGCTCCTATGCCAACTCCTTTGAAGTTTGCTGCTCCGTCAAAAAACATCCTCCAACCGTCATAGGATTCTGCAATGTCTTCTCCAATGAAGGATACCTCTTCATCAGGAAAATACGTCTTTAGAGGCTCGTATTCTCCATCCACAAGGTTTTCAGCAAGGTGATCTGCCAGTGCTTGTCCTTTGATTGCCTTCTGAGTCACGTAAACAATGTCGAATTCACTTAGCAGGATTTGCCACTTGGCTAGCTTGCCGGTGGACATGGGCTTCTGAAAGATGTACTTCAGCGGATCCATTCTTGATATGAGATACGTGGTGTAAGCACAGAAATAGTGCCTCAACTTTTGAGCTACCCAAGTTAGAGCACAACAAGTGCGTTCCAACAGAGAATACCGGGCCTCGTACAGGGTGAACATCTTGCTGAGATAGTAGATAGCCTGCTCCATCCTCCCCGTTTCGTCATGTTGCCCAAGAACGCAATCGAACGCTCGATCTAACACTGCAAGGTAGAGTAGTACGGGTCTACCTGGTTCAGGTGGAACCAGAACTGGTGGTGTTGACAGGTACTCCTTGATTCTATCGAAGGCTTTCTGACAGTTATCAGTCCATCTGGTAGCGGCGTCCTTCTTCAACATCTTAAAGATCGGCTCACAAATGACAGTGGACTGAGCTATGAACCGGCTGATGTAGTTAAGTCTCCCCAAGAAACTCATAACCTCTTTCTTGTTCTTTGGTGGTGGCAATTCCTGGATGGCTTTGACCTTTGACGAATCCAATTCTATTCCTCGGCGACTCATAATAAACCCGAGTAGTTTTCTGGCAAGAACCCCGAATGCACATTTGGCGGGATTCAGTTTCAGGTTGTACCTTCTCAGTCTGTTGAAGAACTTCCTCAAATCTTCCATGTGGTCAGTGGCTTTCTTGGATTTGATGATGACATCATCTACATATACTTCGATCTCCTTATGTATCATGTCATGAAAAATAGTAGTCATGGCCCTCATATAGGTGGCCCCTGCATTCTTTAACCCAAACCGCATCATCTTGTAGCAATACATCCCCCACGGGTAATGAAGACCGTTTTCTCAGCATCTTCCTCATCCATCCATATCTGATGGTACCCGGCAAAACAATCAACGAATGACTGCAGCTCATGCTTGGCGTAGTTGTCAATCAAGATGTGTATATTTGGCAAGAGGAAGTCGTCTTTGGGACTGGCCCAGTTGAGGTCCCGGTAGTCGACACAGACTCTAACCTTCCCGCCCTTCTTCGGTACCGGCACGATGTTGGCTAACCATGTTGGATACTCTACTACTCTGAGAACCTTAGCTTTGACTTGCTTGGTGACTTCTTCTTTGATTTTTAAACTCATGTCAGGCTTGAACTTCCTGAGCTTCTGCTTCACTAGCGGACATACAAGATCGGTTGGCAGTTTGCAAGCCACGATAGATGTACTGAGACCGGTCATATCATCATACGACCAGGCGAATATGTCTTCATACTCCTTCAGGAATTCCGTGTACTCCTCCTTTTCTGATGGTGACAAATGAACACTGATACGTGTTTCTTTGACATTTTCTGCATCTCCCAAATTAACAACCTCAGTCTCTTCCAAGTTAGACTTAGGTCTATTCTAGAAATCCTCAACCTCTTTAACAACCTCTTCTGGTATATCATCTTCTTCCGAGTCTATATCCGTTTGTTGCGTTGTCTTGTTGCATGTCACAATCGTTGGTTCATCAAGATAAGTAATAGTAATGCTGTTTAAGTAAAGTAATGAGAGGAAATAATAAGAGAGAGATTTGTAAGAAAAATGAAATACTTTAATAAATTCCATAAGTGTTTTGAACATTGGAGCTCTTTCTTGTGAAAAATAAAATGCAAAAGGAAAATAAACTAGTAAAGCAAAATAATGCGTGGTGCTTTGTTCAGCCTTGCTACCCCGAGGCACGCCGGGCTTTGGTGGTTCTAACAGTCCAATTGTTGAGGCGTGCTCCTCTGCTTACAACCTGTATAGAAGGGCCTTCCTCCCCCTCCTCCTCAAAAATGACATAACAGTCCATATCATCCTCTTCTAAGAACAAATTTCTCATTGCTGCTAATGCTTCCTCTTCTTCTAACCCATAGATGACTTCCGCTGGTTGAAAAGTCTGTTCCAGACGGGGTATCGGCTGCTCCAATGGATAGTAAGGGCCGCGCCAGGGTGGCGACCAATCCTTGAATTCTTCCCAGGTATACTCATATCCCAATCCGAAGGAGGTGCCATGCTTCTTGAGCTTGATGGGCTTAGCGATTCCTTGGAGATTCTTGCCAAGTCCTTTGCCAGGTTCATGCCCGTACCAGTTCAATATGCTTTCGATTTTGTTATCCCACCATTTGTCCTTGTCTACGGCGTTGACTCGCTCAATGTGGTGGTAGGTTTCTCCGCCTATCTTTCTTCTTCCTCCGATTGCTGGGATGGTCTGGCGACTGTATATGGGATTGCTACCGTCGCCATGAATAATCACCTCTTGGTGATTCCACTCAAACTTCACCGCCTGATGTAGGGTTGATTTCACAGCCCCAGCGGCATGGATCCAGGGCCGTCCCAATAGCAAGTTGTAAGATGCTGGGATGTCTATTACTTGAAAGTCAACATCGAACCAAGTAGGTCCCATTTGCAGACACAAACTGATTTCCCCAATAGTGGATCTTCGGGAACCATCGAAAGCCTTGACACTGATGGCTCCATCCTTGATCTCATGCAACTCTTTCCCAATGTTCTAAGAGTCACCAATGGACAAATATTGAGGCTGGACCCTCCGTCAATCAAAATCCGGGTGATGAAATAATCCTCGCATTGCACAGTGATGTGCAACGCCTTGTTGTGGCTTAAACCTTCCGGTGGCAACTCATTTTCGTGGAAAGTGATTTTGTGACTCTCCAATACCTGCCCTACCATATTTGCCATTTCTCCTCCCGTGGTGTTGCTCGGTACATATGCCTCACTTAGTACTTTTAACAAGGCATTCTTATGTGCATCGGAGCTTTGCAGCAGAGCTAGGATAGAGATCTGTGCCGGTGTTTTATTCAATTGGTCAATGACTGAGTATTCCTTAGCTTGTATCTTTCTCCAGAGGTCAGTCGGGCCG